>NW_011914915.1:0-1316 GCF_000151845.1 Pteropus vampyrus | reverse complement strand
TTAAGTTAGCCTTAAGAGGAAGTACAACCTATCATGTGCTACAACACTAGGTTATGATTTCTAATGCTTTGCCTTCGAGGAGTAGAAAAAAAGTCCAGGGAAAAATGTCCTAAAGGAAGTTGGAAATGGGAAACAAGATCAAAGAGCTATGGGGCTAGAGATAGTGATGGGGAGAGATCTGTATGGAAGGAAGATCTGAGGCTTGAAAATAATATGTGGCCATAATTGGAGAGAATATGTAAAGAAGAAGAAAAAGAGGATGCTAATTTCAGTGTTTCAGGCTTGTGGCTGCCAAGAATTCAGGAGTAGCAAGAAGAAGAGGAAAAAGATGAGAAAACAATAGAACTAGAAGTGATAAGACAGAGAAATTCTAACAAGCAGGCGATAGTTTCAAATGATGCATCGAGGACAAAGATGAAGACTGAGAGAAAAACTGGGTTTATGAGGTGGAGCCAGTTAGTGACCTTGAAGGGAAGTTTCACCAGACCACCATTAGGCAAACACACTGCCAGTGGTGAGATGATGAGTGTTAGGGGTCAGAAGGGATAGCGGCTGAGAGGGTTTGATTTGGCTTTTCCCATTGACTGGTTCTTCCCACACTTCTGCCCAACCCCAACATTAGTGACCTTTGCTGGATGTAGTGTATTTTCCATCAAAATAGACCTGTTCCCTGTCCTTCTCTCTCAGAGTCCTAGGTTTAGTGGATGTTAATGAGCCCTGTCAAGTCATACAGCAATCAGGTCCATGAAGACTAAAGGTAATTCTGGCATTGGCAAAGGGGCCAAAGGCAACTGAAAGAGGTTTGCAATCAGAAGTGGCCTCTGGTGCTCTTGAGATAACATGTGGGCAGCTGCCTACTCTGCCCGTGGAGAGACTGCTTTGCTTTCAATGTTTCTGTTTATTTCTTTGTAAATTGTACTTAATAAACAACCTGTCCTCCCATGCCCTTGGGCTTATTCTTGATTTTTTTCCTTTTGTAAAAGTAATTTTTTAAAAGGTGTTTTCATTTTAAAGAAGGAAATTTTTAACCAGTTATTTGGCTCAAAAAATTCAGTATGCTTTTGAGGAAATTCAAAGTATTTCTATAAAGTACAACGGAGTAGTTGTGACAGTTCTCCAGAGAATGTGAAATCAATATTTGTGGAATTGAAACATGCAAATCTCCTTCAAACCACAGATAATGTATTTAGCATCACCTATCATAATAGCAAGTGGTGATAAATGTGAGCTTGACACCAGCAACTCTTTTTGTAGCTGGCAAGAGCGTGCTTCTAATGCAGGTTTTGACTAGATTACTATTATAAAAGGCAAGGTGA
>NW_011914914.1:0-2296 GCF_000151845.1 Pteropus vampyrus | reverse complement strand
TTGTAATTCCAAAAATGTGTTCTCTTGCACTCAGCCACATTTTTTAATGTATATAATGAATGTGTGTTGATATCAGTAATTATTTTATGGATTCACAGTAGTGTAATATATTTGATACCCATCAGGTGCCAGCAAAGAAGAATGCAAGACATAGGAGCTCTTCTTACCCAAGGAGCCTGTATTTTTTGAGTCCTTGTAGTAGTGGATTAAGCCACAAGTATATTAAAAGTAAATCTATTTGGATTAAAGGGCCATTTATTCCCTGGGAACTAGAATCAATGAGATGCGCTTGTATTATGTGAGTGTTTAGAATTCCATCATCTCAGATAAAAGTCAGTATTATGCCAACCTGGACTAGGGAGATGGTAGTCACTTCATGTAAGAAAACATGAGAAGGAGAAAGGTAGAAAGGCAGGTGCGTGTCAAATCAGTGCAGCAGGGAAGGTGAGAAGAAGGCCTTTTTCTCAACTTCTGGTGTAAAAAAATTGGGAGCGAGGCACATTCTGGCCACACAAATCGAAAATACGCACAGACGCCCCTTACACAGACTGATGGCCGTCGCTGGCCTAGAGCTGTGAAAATTCGGTTGATTTTACACAGTAAGGAAATGAGAGGCCCAAGGTCATGTGCTCAGCTACCATTGGAATTTGGAAGGTGACCCATTGTCCCCCCAAGCCTGATTCACTCATGTCCGTGCTGGGACGCATTGTCTCATGGCACTCACATTATTCTCCTGGAACTGAGACACTTTGTGCTTCTCTTATTCCCAGGAGGTTTCAACTGTGTAGTAGCTAAAAACCCATGTTATGAAGGCAGAATTCAAGCAGGAATTAAGATGGGTGATAATGTGCATTAAGGAGCTACTATATATGTAGTCTAACTTTAAGGTGGCAGTCATAATTTAGCAATTGTCTGTTCTTTGCTTGTGAGGAACTGTTGCGAATTATTCAAATTATGTAGCTGCGTTTTCTAATATGTTGAACCTTTTTGTATTTGCTAGTGAGTTTAAAGTTAGGGAAAAACCCATGCTAAATGCCACAGTTACTATTAAATAGAATTATTAGATTTTTTTATTATTTATATTTGTCGAGTTACTGTGAAATAATTCCAAGCAATCTGCAATGAGGTGTATGTATGCATATGTGTATATACAAGTATATATATGTCTACGCATTTATATATATATATATACTTATATATACTTATGTATATATACACATATATACTTAATTTAAACATAAGTACCTATACAAATGTTAAATTTTCATTTTCTATATTTCGTTAATGAAAAGTCTAATAGTTTTTATATTGTATGAGCTCACCATGTAAGTAGTTCTGTAAGTTATTGATTCATCCTCCAAACTAACGAGTGGTCCATTTCACTGAGGCCGCATTAGAGGCTCTTGGCATATGGAAACACGCTTTAAAAATCACCAACGAGCAGTTTACATAACTGCGCATAAACTCGGTTTGAGCTATCAAACTTCTACTGTTTGCATTTATTTACACTTTATTTTATAGCTGTGCTTAAAATGACCACATAAGAATCTGGTAAGATTTAGCTTTTGTGAATTTTTGCCTTGATATACATATACCTATTCGGGAATCCATTTTCTACTTGTAAATTCTAAAAGATTATCAGTCAATATAACATCTGAATTAAGACATAAGCAGTTTCTGAGATAATATAAAATACTGCTTTGTGTCTTTTTTTAGTTCGGTAAAATTATTTCTTCATTCCATTATTTATTCAACTAGTAAATCCATACCAAGGCTGTATGGGGGGTGTTGTATTAGGCTAAGCTCTCTAGTGTTAAAATTAGTATAAGATTAGCTTATCAGGGAAGCAGTGATCTAGTTCATTGGCTCTCAGCCTTTGCTTCACGTTGGAATCGCATGGGGAAATTTAAAAGTGTGTGTATTAATGGCCGGGTTCCACCTGCAGAGATTCTGGTTTAATTGCTTTGGGCTGCAATCTGGGCATCAGGATTTTAACTCTCCCCACGATACTCTAAGGAGCACAACATTTGGGAGCCGCTGATGCAGCTAGGAATTACAACCGGCCTGTAAACCCCGGGGTTTTGTTAGCAGCCCCCCACCTCGCCGCAGCCACTGGGGAGGGGCATGGACCGGGATCCCACGGGTGCTCCCGCTGTGCGGGGTGTCCTCTTAGTCCACTTGTTTACATTCGTGTGTCGGTCCTTAGACTGTAAACGCCTTACTCCTCGAAGGTTGGTGTGTATAGTGATCGATTGCTTCGCCTCCTGTTCTTGGCGAAGTCGATTAAGTAAAATGA
>NW_011914913.1:0-2443 GCF_000151845.1 Pteropus vampyrus | reverse complement strand
CCAGAAGTAAGAAGTTGCATTAGTATTTTATTTAGCCTTGAGAAAGAGAAATCACACCACACATCTTTTCGTGCCTCTCTCGATCCCATAGAGCACACAGAAAGTAGGGGATGTCACAGCTGAGGCCTCCTAACTCTGGGCCTTTCGAACGTAAGGTAGATGAACGGCCCCTTTCTGTGTCGCAGGAACCCCGTGGGGTGTGGGATTTCGTGAATCGTGCCGTGACGAGCCCAGTGGAAGCACTGGGACCCACCTGATGGCGTTCAGATTCGGAATCTCATAGACACCATGCGGTCAAGCAAAACGAGGCCAAATGTAGCTCCGAAACCATTACGTTTAGACCTTGGAGAGAAATATAATGAAAACATATACTTGGTTTAAAATTTGTAAGAAGGAAGGAGGAGATTAGAGAAACAGAGAGCAGTGGCTTATTTAGATGACTTAAATAAATGCCAGTGTTTTTCCCCGATACCTGGAATGTGGGTCTCGCCCGAATGCCTCACATCTGCTTCCTGCTGGGCTTCTGTGGAAAGGGAAACACCTCCTGAGTCTGGTGACATGTGGCCCTGTGGGGAGAGCTGAGCACAGAGGCGCCTTCCAGGTCCCGTTTGTGGGCACTTCTGAGGAATTGTCTAAGCGTGACCCCGAAGCCCCATAAGAGGCTCCTTCGGGCTCAGGACGTTTCACCCTCTAAGACCCTAAGTGTCTGCGGTTTCACGTTCGGTGGACATTTCACTCAGTGTGTTCTGTTTCTTCTTGTGACCAAGTTTCAGCTCCTGAGACAGGTTTTGAGCCTGCCAGGTAGAACAAAGGCCGTTTGAACAGCATCGTACACAGGCACCTGATAACCGGCCTCACCAGCCTTATTATCTTGAAAATATGAGACTAATTATAGCAGATGAAAGCTTGAATAACCGCGCCTTAAAATAAACTGGGTTAATAGGAACGGGAAATTGCTCTTGTGGGGGCCGCTGGCTCTCGTTGCAAATCAGCCTCCCGAGCCTGCGGGTTTCCAGCCCTGAGTGGCCCGGGGCATCCAAAGTCCATTCAGCCTCACGTTTCAGCAGATGCCACTGAGTGCAGTGTCCTGTTTGGTGGGGGTCCTGCCGCCTCCCCTCGGGATCTTAGATGAGCCCAGGGAGAGGAAGAGATGGAGGAAAGGTGCCCAAGCAACAAAAATGGATTGTTTCTCCCGAAAGCAGATCACGGATTTATTTCAGCACTTTCTCCCCGCCCCCCCTTCTAATTTGAGTCGTCGTCTTCTGTCCTTTACAAGTAGAAAGGAAAAAAAAAAGCAAACCCTACAGGTGGATCATCTGCTACTTTCCCTTAGCTACGTTTATAAATATAGCTCGATTTTATGATGGAGGAGATACTCTATTTGGAAGTGCCACGTGTGCGCGGGTGAAGAAGGACGCGTTTCACCCACAGGGAAGTGGGTGGTTACTACACTCTGCCCAGGAGAGATGGGGGTTTTCTCGTTTTACCAAGAGTTTTTCCAAACACTTGATGCTTCGTTTCCAGTGAACCCCTTTCTCCTCTTCCTGAAGAACCATCTGACCTTAACTTGAAGTTCCATGTGGGCTCCCGCATTCTAGTTCGGAATATGAATAACCAAAAAACGTGGAACTCCAAGGGCCAACTCCGCCACATGGTGGCTTTAGGAAGCTTCTGGCAGCTCCACGCCTCCCGATCTCCCTGAGGCTGCCATTCCAGTTACCGGTGGGGATGTTCGAATGTGACCTGTGTGCCTTTGAGACATCTGAGCATGCCCGTCACGGCGCCGGTACCCCTTCTCTGACGAGTCCTCGCGAGTAATTGTCATGTCGTGTCTCCCTTGCCCACCAGCTGGATCAGGGAGCCAGCTTCCGGTCTGGCCTGTCACATGAGCTGGAGCAAGAACTCTGCTCACTACGACTAATGGGGCCACGTGGATCCCCTCTCTCGGCGAGTTTCAGCGAGACTCAGAGCTGCAGCCTGCGCCTGGGGACAGTGAAGGGGCGGACGCGGGAGCGAAGGGACTCTGCCCCTTCGGGTGGAAACCAGCAGTCCCTGCGGTGTCCCGACCTGGGCCCCTTCTCTGGAGTCCCTGGGCTTCCCTAACGGCCATTCCGTTGTCCCTACTTACACACAACCATTTGTCTTCTGCGTCCCTTACGAATTCAGAAAGCCCGACGAGCCTACTCACGTGGATTTGGATTTGAGTGTTCGTTAGACTAAGGTGCGAGGAGCAGAAAAGCACATGGCTGGCGTCAGAGGGGGCTGCTGGTGGCATGAATGGGCAGGGAAACGAGGTGCGATAAGAAAGCGGCCCGCATCCTGCCGGGACGCGCGTGCGGCTGGAACCGCGTATTGCCACCCGCAAGGGCATCCGGAACGCGGTGTCCCCCTCGGACCTGGTCCCGACTGCCCTTTCGCCTCCCTCCACCTCCCCTCCCTTCCC
>NW_011914912.1:0-1308 GCF_000151845.1 Pteropus vampyrus | reverse complement strand
ATGCATCTCTTTGAACTCAGTCGCTCATTATAATGCTATTTCACAGAGTCTTGTGAAGTTTAGGGTGAGAAAATGTAGGTAAAATACTTGATCGGTTTAAAAGTCAGTTACTTGGGTAGATGTTAAAAAAAAAAAACAAACAAAAAAAAAAACAACTTTTCTGCTGTGGAGAATTGAATTTCATAATGAATGTCTTATCAGGGGCTTTCTCAAAGAGCTGGATGTTGTCATAGCAACCACTCAAACCACACTGTCAACTTATTAAAAATCTCTTCTTACTTTCAGGAGGATCTAGTGTTTCGTTCCGTTCCAGTTCTCCCAGAAGTTTGCTATCTTTGCTCAGGAGTTACGATAATGCCAAATGATAAATTCGATTGGAGCCAGCATTGTACGTGTAATGTCAGTAGGCTTAAGACTGTGTGCAAATGGGTTCAAAATGTCAGTGATGTTTTAGGCACTATAAAGAAGGCAAACTCATGATGGGAACATCGGGATGATGATTGATTTCTGACAAAGAATGCACAAAGATCAAGGCTGATGGCTACAAAGATAACTAAAAACCAAAAAATTCAAAAGACCATTCAAGAAAGCTATGAAAGGCAGTGGATTCAACAATTACCAGCAAATGACGTGATAAAACCTATCCCTTCATGGGGCGCTCTGTATATTTATAGCCTTGTTTAAAAAGGAAACGTCCCCTTTCGACCTGCTCATTTTAATTTTAATATATGATATCATCTTAACCTTTACTAGCGCACAGCCGTCTCTAGGAAGCTCGTTGGCAGCCTCCACACCCGATGGTGCGTGGTGCAGACCGGAAGACGTGAGCTCCCAGCTGACGGCTGCGAGTTTTCCTGGATATTTATGTTTTACCCCCCCGCCCCTCGCGCTGCTCAGTCATTTCCTCGTGCATCTGTCTTCTTCCCTGTCCGTCTTCGTTTTACTACAGCCTCAGTAGGCACGCTTTGGCCTGGGAGTGACACCCGTCACTTCCACTCATAGTCCCTGGGCGAGGATGGTTCACGGGGCCAATCACAAACACAAAGGCAGCCGGGCATGTGGTCAGCTAGGTGCCCAGGGAGAGGAGGAAGTGGACTTTGATGACATGCTGGCCCTCTCCGCCACAATACTTCTCAGCGTGATTGTGAGGATTACAAATAATATGTAAAATACTCAAATACGCTGTTCATAGTTATAACAAAATAGTGATTATTGTTATTCATTGAACGAGCATGTCTTATGTGCTGGTTTCAGTGATAATTGTGATTTGTGACGATCCTACCGTAAAAATTCTATGATCTATCATCA
>NW_011914911.1:0-1138 GCF_000151845.1 Pteropus vampyrus | reverse complement strand
CAACATTCTTTGAGCATCTACAATGTGCTAGGAGTGGAGGATTAATTCTGTATTAAGTTCCTTTGCAGTTGTACTCATTTTCTACTGCTGCGGTAACAAATTACCACAAATTTAGTGGCTTAAGACAATACAACTTTGTTATCTCACAGTATCTGTAGGTAAAATGTCCAGGTTGTCTCAGCTGGTTTCTGCTCAGGGTACCACAAGGTCAAAATCAAGGTGTCAACAGGAACTTGTTCCTTTCTGGGGACTCAAGGGATCAATCAGCTCCAGGTTCATTCGTAATGTTGGCAGTATTCAGATCCATGCTGCTACAGGGCTAACTAAGGTCCCCATTTCCCCACTTTATGTTGTGGGGAGGAGAGTCTTTCTCAGCTCTTAGAGACTGCCCATATTCCTCAGCTCTTGGCTCTGATCCTCTATCTTCAAAGGTCAAGGTCAAGTCATTCTCACACATCTAACCTCTCTGACATCCCTTTTTCTGAATCACTTCTCTCTTACTTCCTCTTCCACCACATCTCTTTAACTCTTCTGTTTTCCTTCCTTTCTTCTCTGCTTTTTTCTCCTTTTTTTCCTGACATATAAAAAGCTTACATAATTATCATCTGGAACTCAAGGATTTTGTAGATTAAGTATATATCCATGAAACCATCACCACAATCTATGCCATCAACCTGTCCATCATCTCCAAAAATGTTTTCCCGCCTTCTTATTTTCCACCTCTGCTTTTCAAGGCTCATGCGATTTCATGGGCCCCACCTAAATAATCCAGGATAGTCTCCCTTATTTTAAGATCAGCTGATAAGTAACTTTAACTCTATCTGCAAAATCCTTTTCTAACAGTACCTAGATTAGTGTTTGATTGAATAAACAAGGGGAAGGAATCTTGGGGGGACATATTTAGAATTTTACCACAGCATTAATCAGCTATTTTGTTCATAGCAAATATTTTGCTTTATTGATAACATAAAACTAACTGTACACAGCAGCCTTATGTGATTTGTACTTCCTCCTACTACATACTCTCTACTACTGTCCTTACTTCGGGAAGACTAAAACCCCTTCTGTGAATAAAGGGCATGAGATATATATGAGAAGATGAGAAATTCTCAAAAATGAGACAATGTTATCAAATACA
>NW_011914910.1:0-931 GCF_000151845.1 Pteropus vampyrus | reverse complement strand
TAATTTGGGGGGATAGTGTAAGATAGGGGTCCAGTTTCATTCTTTTGCATGTAGAAATCAACTTTTCTCAGCCCCATTTAATGAATACATTATCTTTTTCCCATTGAGTATTCTTGACTCTCTTGTCCAATTTTAACTGATGATATATGCATGGGTTTATTTCTGGGCTCTCTATTCTGTTTCATTGACCTATGTGTCTGTTTTTGTGCGGGTATCATACTGTTCGATCATAATAGCTTTGTAGTATAATTTGAAATTAGAAAATGCTATGCCTCCAGCTTTGATATTCTTTCTCAAGATTGCTTTAGTTATTGAAGGTCTTTTCATGTTCCATATAAGTTTTAGGATTTTTTCTATTTCTGTAAAGCATGTCATTGGAATTTTGGTAGGGATTACATTGAATCTATAAGTGGCTTTGGGTACTGTGGACATTTTTAACAATTGGCGTATTAATTCTTACAATCCACAAACACGAGATATCTTTCCCTATATTTCTGTCGTCTTCAATTTTTTTCATCAATGTCTTACAGTTTTCAGGGTACAGATCTTTCACTTCCTTGGTCACATTTATTTCTAAGTACTCTATTGTTTTTATTTCTATTGTGAATGGGTTTATTTATTTCTTTTTCAGACAGTTTATTGCTAGTGTATAGAAATGTACCTGATTTTTATATATTGATTTTGCATCCTGAAACTTTACTGAATTTGTTTATTCTAACAGTTTTTTTTTTTTTTTGGTGGATTCTTTAGGGTTTTCTATATATAAGATCATGTCATCTGAAAACAGAGACAATTTTACCTCTTGAAAACAGAGACAATTTTACCTCTTCCTTTCCAATGTGGGTGACTTTTATTTCTTTTTCTTGACTAAATGCTCTGGCTAGGACTTCCAATACTATGTCGAATAGGAGGAGTGATGGGTACCCTTGCC
>NW_011914909.1:0-2783 GCF_000151845.1 Pteropus vampyrus | reverse complement strand
TCATATAGATTTACACACACACACACACACACACACACACACACACACACACACCCCACAACACTTCAATTTTAATGAAAAAAAAAAAATGACAAGACCCAGATGGTCTAAGTCAAAGCTCTTGTAGTAAACAATTCACTATATAGTGTATCTCTGGGGAAACTTAAGACTCTGGCAGAGAAAGGACCATCCCTTGCAGAAACAAGATGCCAAATATCCCAATAATGACGTTATTGCTGAAAGGGCAGGAGGATGAACTAAAAAGCCCTTGACATATACCCTTGGCCTAAGATTATGTTTCATTGCATTAGTGCCAGGCTTAAATGTTTCTAGCCCAACTCCATGAAGACTTCCTTTGATCGTCTACCCAGAAAGGCCTTTTCTGAGACGTGGGAGTAAGGAAAAAGCCTCCTCTGCCAATCTGACAAAATGTCCCTCTGAATCAGGCCCAGCCTTCTGGGACTTCAGGAAGAGAGGGACCCGCCTCACTTAAAAATGACCACTAGAAGGAGCCAGTTTGTCCATTTCGAGTTCCAAAAACAAAATCGAAAGAAAAATAATTTAGAATAGTAAAATAATCATATTTATAAAGTGACCCTTGCACACCAAGAAAAACTTGACTCTGCGTAGTAATTTCAGCTTACTGGAGCAGATCGATATGTGTAGTAGATCAATATTACATCTGCACTCGAAAGTTTGCACTTAAAGTTTGACACCATTTTGCTATGTACTTAAATCAGAGTGTACAAAATAATTAGCCAGAGCTTTTTAAATAGTCATGCCTGGGTCCTAGTCACAGATATTTTGAAACAGTAAATGTGAAACAGGCCGCACATATGTATTTTTTCTGATATTTACCACTAGTTAAAAACAACAAGTTTTATTATCCAAAATTCTCTATTATTCAAAACATCATTCATTCTATAAAAGCAAAATAACTAATACTTTAATAACTTTCTAGAGTGATCTGGTTCCCTTTGTGATCTAATAATCTCTGCTGTGTCATAATCAATCTTTCTCAACACTGTGGAGAATATGTGATACCACAGCTCACCTGTGAATTCTCTGCACAAGGGCAATCTATAAATTCCCAACACATCACAAATTATAAAAACGCTCAAAAACTATCTCATGTCCCTTAAAATGCCTCTCTTAAGAATCACATGGGACTCGAACCTTCCCACGAGAGTGGATCTTATGCCAGCAGCACTGCCAATGGCAATGAAAGACAGTTCCGAGGATCTGGTTAACACCACAGTACAGCGAATACATACGTGTGGGACACAGAAATGCCAGGCAATATGCTAAACATTTAATTTTCTCTTTAGAAGATAATTTTTCCTTAATAGAATCAAATTGTTTAAAATCTATTTATTTTTTAAGTCATCTTGGTAAAGTACATAACAAAGACCTCCTTTTTAAATAAACATCTTCTGCTGCTCCACCTGTGAGGTGGCGGCCATAAAAAATCTACCCCAGCTCATCTCGCAAGTGCTCCCAAAACGGGGTCACGGCTGGAAGTTTATGGTATACCTGCACTGACCAGTTGCTGCCACTGGGGTAAATATTTTTAGTGTTGCACCCCTGGCAAGACATCTTAAAGAAAGTAAATGGGGAAGCGAGTTAGAAACTGGAAGAGGAGAGCTCGAATTTCCCTTCGGGGCCTTCATTCTACTTTGTCCTCCCTGCTGCTACCAAGGCCAAAGATTGAGAATTCTCATCTAAGAACATGACTATCATGAATAGTAAACTGACTTTAAAACTCTAAGGAAAAAAAATCTAGGTTTTAAGAACTTCTAAAACTAAGATTTCAAGTAATAATTATTGAAGGAATGTCACCAGTCTTGAATGATCAAATGGAAACTGTTGATGTCCTCTTCATCCCTCAAAAGTGGTTGCAACTCTAACAGGAAGCAGGCCACTGCCTCCATACCTAGGGCCCTGTCTGATCTAGAACACATCGAAGAAGCCAGGTTCTCTTTCACCAGAGCTGATCCTGGGTCCGTGGACGTTCTAAAGATGACTAAGGGCACCCATCAAACATACCCAGAAGATTGCTCTAAAATAGATATAAGGCTAGTCTTTAGCCCCAGAAGCGAGGCTCTTCCAGCGTCCCAGATTGAGAATAAACAACACAGCCAGCTGAGCCCCTCCAGGGTCTCTCCAGGGCACACTCCTCCCTCTCCGCCAGTGTTAGTCATTCCTAGGAACTGTGTTAGCCAAACGAAGTACATAAAGGCACAGCGTATGAACTGATCTGGTACCTGGCCTGGAGCTTCCTCACAGTCTCTTCGTCTTGCCGGGCCTGTCTCTCATCCTCAAGAGCCTCCTGCAGCTTTAGGTACATGTCTTCCAGTTCTCGCACTCGCTGCAAATACTGTTCCAGTTCAGAGGACTTTTGGGCAACCTGTTCTTCCATCTGCTGTCTAATCTGATGGTATAAAAGGGGTCATGTTTAAACACAGGCTGACTTTTCCCTAAGGGAAAGCATCCCACTCCACCACCATCCTGAGAGGTTGCGACAGTCCACAGCTTCAGCCCATCAGGGTGACAGGGCCCTGTCCTTCAGTCCTCGAATAGATGATGGAGGAAATGAAAGCACCACACCCAATACCCACACCATGACCACACCCAAAAAGTCCAGGGACAAACTACAAGTCAGTGCTGTTTTCTTGCCCTGATATGTTCTCTATCCCTTCCACTCCGCATTTTAAGATTCAAGTAAGAAAAAAAAACAAATACGGAACAGAGTCCTGTATAATATCTCTCTCCTTTAAATTTTT
>NW_011914908.1:0-1318 GCF_000151845.1 Pteropus vampyrus | reverse complement strand
GATAAATTCTGTCCTTTTGTCTGAGATAGTTGAGCTAAGATTGAGTGAATATCCTAACTGAGATACACACACACACACACACACACACACACACACACACACACACACACACACCCATAAAGGTTTTAATTACAAATATACAGGTGAAAGTCCGGAAGGATACATATGACAGTAGTTATTCTTTCTTTATACCCACTATATGAACTCCTTGTCTAATCTGTGTAATCCTCCCCTTCCTCATAAATCTTAGTGGGAAGTAGCAACAAGTTTCACTATATAATCTGAACCACTAATAATAACTAATACTTATATACTGACTATGTATCAGGAATTTTCTAAGCAATTTGCCTAGAACAACTTATTAATTTTCACTATCTCCCATAAAATAATTACAACTATTAACTCTATTTTAACTAAAAGGAAACTGGGACACAGAGAGGTCAAGTAACCTTCCAAGAATTATAATCAATCAATAGAGGGACAAGTTGCAACCCAAGAAATTTGGTTCCAGAGTTCCTACTCTTAACCTCTTTTTGACTTTGTCTCTGAAAATTCCAGATAGTTGCTTTCCCAGCCTTCTCTGCAAAGCACCCAGCCCAGAGCTGCAGACAAGGACATCTGTATCTTTGGCGGTGGTGGCAGTGGCAGAAAGATCAATTTCTTGGAAAGTAATGACTGAAATGCCAGACTCAATGTCCAATTTCTACTGAGAAGCAGTGTCAGTGAAGCAAGCCACAGCAGCTATCACACGGTGGCCATGACAGTGATGTCCTCAGTGTTATTTTGGGTGTTATACCTTGTTCGCTCATGGCTGCATTGTCTTCAACTTGGTTCTCCCTTTTGAAGATTCTGAAAGCTACAAAATACCTTTTTAACATATAGGTGTTCCTCAACTTACCATGGGGTTATAGCCTGATAAACCCATCATAAGTTGGAGATATCCTGTCAAAAATGCACTTAATATGCCTAACCTACTGAACATCACAGCTTAGCCTGGCCTGCCTTAAACATGCACTTGTTACCCTACAGTTGGACAATTATCTTGAGCTTTATCTTAAGAGTAATTGCCTTCCTCTTCTTCTCATCAGACTCAGGAGACTCGGACAGGCATTTTTGTAGACATGATGGGATGTAAAAACACAGAACGCAAAACCCCAAAAATGTTGGCAATGCCGTACACTGAAGAGTATCTGTTTATCCCCACAATTGCGAGGTTGACTGGGAGCTACAACTCACTGTCACTGCCCAGCATCATCAGAGAGCATTGTGCATGCAGTTCTATCAGTACTAGCCCAGGAAAAGATCAAGACTCAAAATC
>NW_011914907.1:0-1001 GCF_000151845.1 Pteropus vampyrus | reverse complement strand
ATCAGAGAGAATAACCAGAGAAGATGACGATCAAAGATTTATATAAAAGACTGTTCACTGCAGCATTGTCATTTGGAAAAAATTAGAAACAGCATAAACCTGTAATGGGAAATGTGGGTTGAATTGTGTTCCTAAGAAGATATGTTCAAGTTCCAACCCTTGGTACTGTGAATGTGATCATATTTTGAAATAAGGTGTTTACAGATGTGATCCAGTTAAAGTTAGTCATACTCAATTAGAATGGGCCCTAATCCAATGAATGCTGTTTTTATAAGAAGAGGGAAATAGGGACACAAACACAGAGGAGAGAAGGCCGTGTGACAGTGGAGGCAGAGACTGGAGTGGAGCATTTACAAGCCAAGGAATGTCGAGGTTTGCTGGCAACTACCAGAAGCTGGGAGAGGCAAGGTAGGAGTCTTCCTTAGAATCTTCTGAGGGAGCATGAGCCTGGCAATACCTAGAATTTGGACTTCTAGTCTTTAGCACAGTGAAAGAATACATTTTTGGTATTTGTTTCGGTAGCCCTAGGAAACTAATATAGTAAGCCAATGATTAGTGAATGTTTTTAAAGAACTGGAATTATCCAATATAACTGGTGTATATATAATCTATTTAAAAAATAACATAAAACTTAATAAGAGAGCATGTTTAAAATACACGTTCCTGGGCCCTAGATATTCTGTAGATATTCTGATGCAATAAGTCTGGCTTAGTAGCCACTAATATGTTCTAGAAATCTTAACCATCATCAGGTGGCAGACTTCTCAGTCATTGCTGGCTGGAGTCAATTACAGATGGACCTTAATCTTATTCCCTGAGATATAATGATATAAGTTAAATGATGGGGTGGGGGATAGAGAAAAAAAATCACTTTTCTTGGATTTCACTCTCAAGTAGACTCCGGACTTCTACGGAACCTTAATGTGCAGCAAAGTAACCTGTCATCTTACTTAGAAGAATTGGTTTCCTTCATCAGAATTGGGAAGGTAAACAACAAAGCC
>NW_011914906.1:0-2182 GCF_000151845.1 Pteropus vampyrus | reverse complement strand
AAAATAAAAATTCAATTAGAACTTAAAGGTCCTTCACACAGAGCTGCATGCTGTTTTCATTCTTGTTCAAAAACCCACAGGGGTCCTAACTTAGCTTTTCAAAATCTCACATCACAAAATCTAGTGATGTGGCAAGGTTTTCTCCTCACTGCTTCAATATCACTTCCGTCATTTCTAATACAAATTGGAAATATTCTAGCTCATCCTGGTCAATTGGCTTATCTCCCCCTCCAGACAGGTTCTATTTTGGAATGTAACCTGTGAGAAATATTATTCTCTGCTGTCCCCTTGGAAGTCCTTCCCCAGTCGTCTCCTCCAGTCTATGAACATTTGCTCCTTTAAAACCCAGGCCAAACCTACTGAGTTTAAATGCTCTTTAAAAACAGTATATCAAATCAAATCAAATCTTCATATATATATACTTATACATTGCACGATGATTACCACTGTAGCAAAACATCATATAATTACCATTTCTTTTTGGGTGCTGAGAACATTTAAGATCTTCTTTACAACTTTCAAGATATAATATAGTATTGTTACCATGCTGTACATTATTAGATCTCCCGGATTTATTCATAATACAGACTAAAGTTTGTTCTTTTGACCAACATCTTCCCATCCCTGCCCCTGCCTCTGGTAACCACCATCCCATCCTCTGTTTATATGAGTTCTGCTTTTTTAGATGCCTCACATAAGGGAGATGCTACAATATTTGTCATTCTCTGTCTGATTTATTACACTTAGTGTAATGCCCTCAAGGTCCATCCATGTCCCAAATGACAAGATAGTTAGTCTTCATTCTTATGGCTGAATAATATTCCATTTTGTGTGTGTATTACATTATTTTTCTGTTGACATGAGTGTTGCCTTTAAACGTCTCTTCTCTACCTCAAAATAGATTCGTTGAATTTTCAGACTTCCTCAGATGCAGCCTCTGAGACTCTAACATGAAATTAAGCACAATGTGTTTTAAAAATCTGTTCCTAAAATAAATGTATACAGAGTAACCAGCACATTCAAAGGAATGCTCTTTTGAGATAGATACCTTAGAAAGCAATCTGGCACTTAGCACTTAGGTCACTTCTAATTCAGTGTTTTTTCAACCAAATAACGCTGCCTTCCCAAGAGCTCAAAGAATGCTGGTTTAATGAGACCATCAAATAATCTTGGCCCGCAAACTTGCTTTTGTTTCTGTGTACATGTGTGTATTGAGAAAAAGAAAGGTTGGAGGTGGGGATGAAAGAGAGGTGAGAGAAACAGATATGACATGATAATGTTAATAACAGTTTGGAATCTGTGCGCCAGGCACTGCTCTAAGCACTTTACCTGCATTAACGCATTTAGTATGACAAAAATATCATGAAATACCTATTATCGAATCCATTTAATTGATGAGGAAACTGAGGCATAGGAATGCTAAATAACTTGCCCAAGATTACAAGTGAGAGTGTGCCCTAAGTCACAACAATGATAGCAGGCTCTACAGCATGTGCTCTTAACTGCTATGATAATTACATATATAAATTGTTTTCTATATTGAATAATATTGATTAGTCTCTTGTGTTTATTTTATATTAGGCACTAGGTGTATCAGTGCACTAGACACAAGTTTTGATCTCAAGAGATTGGAATAAAAGGATGAGGAATCTAGTAATTCAATCAAGTTCATAAAGATTTCCTAGCTGAGAGTGAACAAGGCACTTGAGAGGATATAGAAAGGGCACCTAGAGGTGAGGCTCACGGTAGGATGAGGAGAATAGACTTTTACGTGTAAGCTTAACTCTGAATATGGAGTAGCAGTTAGATGAACAAGTAGAGGCAGAAGGTATTAGTTTCAAAGGCCCCAGATGAGTCACAGCATCCATTGGCCTAAAAATTGCCCAGATGACTGGACTTGGATGAGATCCCTTCCTGTTTTGGTCCATAAGCAAAGAACAAAAAGCAAATAAAGAGTAGGCCATTAGAGGGCAGCTTCTCTGTTCCTTGTAGGTGGATAAGTAATGACAACTCATGACTTATTTAATAATCTTTATCTTATTATATATTTATTTTTATCTTATTATATATTTATCCTATATATTTATCCTATATATGTATACATATATTGTATTGGAAAGATCTCAAGGTCAAGGGCTCTGATGTGTGTGTGTGTGTGTGTGTGTGTGTGTGTGTGTTTGTG
>NW_011914905.1:0-2185 GCF_000151845.1 Pteropus vampyrus | reverse complement strand
AGCACATATTTTTGAACTTGACCCAGTGGGCAACCACGCGATAGATTTTTGAATAGAGGAATGAAATGATAGAAGTGGTGTTTAAAGAAAAGTATCCCAGCAACAATACCGAAGACAGATTCAAACTGCAAGAGACCTGCGCTACTAAGGTCTGCTGGGGGGCCATTTAGTAATCCTGGTGTTTGATAGGGTCCTCAGGAGGGCCGTAGCCGTCAGAACTGAAAGGAAGGCACAAGGAAGGAAAGTTATTTTAAAGAAAAGAGAGGTCCTGGAGCTTGGATATAGAAGCCAAAAAGAGGAAAGAATTAAAGATAAGTCCAAACTTAACAGGTGATTTGAAGTATTAACTGATACATTTTCTCTACATGTATGTTAACCCCCTGACTCACCTCCAGTTGGGCTGGGGGACATGAGGCATGCTTTGCTCTATTTGAAATGTCAAAGAAGGATAAAAAAAAAATCCCACAAAATCCTTTGCTTTAAATTAAAATAAATAATAATAAAGCTGCGTTATGCATATAACACAGAAGGTTTTAGAGGAAAATTGTCAAGAAAGGTTTTTCCCTGCCCTCCATTCATGCAAACTCTCCTTGGAAAGCAGAAGATAATTAGGAGGGATGAAGAGAGCTTTGATACTTAGAGTTAAGGACTTTGAACACTGCCCGTCTCCATTTCCCTGCCATCTCCACATTCCTAAGTGTTGTGGATCAAAAGGAATCAGAAAAACGTACAACCTTCCTTTATCCTTAGGGACCCAAGAGTAAAGTGAATGCGTAACCTCCTTTTTGTTCACCACAATGGCACTGGGCTTGTGATGTCTCAGGCATGCATGTCTTGATGATGATCTTGTTATCTCGACAACACTCAAACAACTGAGGTTGAGAGTTGGTGGCTCGAAGGGTGTCAGATATGGTGATGAAAAATCATGGCAGCAGAAAAGTGACATTAGGCCCTGAGTTCCCACATTGTGTGGTACCCAATGACATCTTAGTAAAAGTAAGAACTGATGTTGACGACTAAAAACGATGGCAGGAGGATTACACATCTCAGCCAATGGCAGTGTGGGGCGCACCAAGACTGAGACCGGGACCCCCTCCGTCAACAGTGCACCTCTGCAATGAAGAGAAAAAGAGCAGGAAATATCTTTTTATACATAAGTATATAAAAGTATATAATACATAATAATATATAATGTATTTGTGTACTTACAAATATATAACTGTTAAACATGAATGACAAGGAGCTCACTGAATTTGATTGAGTTTAATAATTAAGACATCATTAAAATGATTGAGTTTTCCTACAAGTGATTGGGTTGCTCCATTACTATAGAAGAAATGATGCATGAGGTGAAAATATAAATTACATTTTCATTACAGGAAAATAAAGAATGTTATATTTTATACAACTGAATTTTCACTCTTTGAAAATCATATTGACTTCACAAGGTTTTGAGCTAATATGACAGAAAGAATGGTGGTGCCAAGATGATGAGTCTGGCTCGGAGGCATGTCAAGTTTAAGTAATAAGACAGGCAGTAGAAAATATTCTGTAGGTTGCTGGAATGCAAAACTAGAGCCAGACTAGAAGATAAAGGCAAAGTTATAGATTCATTCAGTAGTCATTAGAATGGAGGTGATAATTTAAACTCGGTGAATGTGCAAAGAAAAGCAGATATGCAAAAGCTCTGAACCTCTACATCGCTCCTATAAAACATAAAAGTGAGCTCGACATTTTAAATATTGGCAGAATTATTCAAGAATATAAAAAGACATGGCATAAAATGTACAGTGTTTCTTGTCTTTTTCATTATTTGATTAAATTGAACAAATGAGAATTTACTAGGCCTATACTTTTTCAACTATTTGTTTTATATATTTATATACTTTAATATTTTCAAATGTTATAGGTACATGGAATAGGAAAAAGATCTCAGAAATAAAAATGTGGGCTGCTGAAATATATGACAACGGCAGAGAGATAAAGTTGTGAAAATTTCCCAGAATAAAGAGCAAAAACAAGACAAACAAAATCTAGAAGATGGAAAATAAGAGAGAAATGATGGGTGATATAAAGAAGTCCCAGGAGCTCCAAAATAGAAAATAATAGGAGTCAGAGAGAGAGAGAACAAATTGAAGAGAGAGGACAGAGGAGGGGAGGGGAGGGGAGGGGAGAGGAGGGAAGG
>NW_011914904.1:0-1609 GCF_000151845.1 Pteropus vampyrus | reverse complement strand
GGAGGAGACAGAGATAAGAGAGACAAAGAGGCAAGAAATGAAGGCATACGCAAATATGGAATAAAAAGATGTAGCATATGACTGAAAATTTTTTAAATGGTGAAGACACAGATGCAGAAATGACAACATAAGCAGGGTAAATAAAAAGAAATTCACTTGACATACTGCAGTGAAAGAGCAGAATACTAAAGACAAAAATTTTTTAAAGCTGCCAGAAAGAAAAGAGATTACATAAAAAAGAAATGACAAACTGACAATAGGTTTCTAAACAGTAGCAAAAGAAGACATGAGATAAATCATATCTTCAAAGTATTGTGAAGAAAAAACACAAAACACTTAACTAGACTTTTGTACCCAGTTTAAAATGAGAGAGAAATTAAACATACCCTTACTAAAGGAAATTTTAAAGGACGCACTCAGAGAAGAATAATGTCCCAGAGAAAGGTACGAGAAGAAATGATGTGCGGAGAAAGCGCTAAGCACGTAGGAAACTGGTGGACATGGTGAAGCACCCTAAGCGTCCCTTTCAAAGAAAGCCTGGTTACTTCAACAGCTGGAGAGCTGCCAGCAGCCTTCATCTATCAGCCCCTCCAGAGTGTGCCCCAGTTGAAGAGAGGCACCCTATTCAAGGTCAAAGAGAAGCCTACATCTGATGATTGATCAAGGCAGGGATACAAAGGCTCGGTCATTCTGGACAAACTAGGGACAACTCTGGCAGTCCATTTAGCTCCCAGTGGGGTCAGTTGAGGCTGTCCTGGGTCTTGCACTGCAGCTCAGTTGCTCCCTGCAGTCCTTGCTTCTTCCTTCCCCTCTCTTCTGCAGGTGTTGATCCTGCAAGTACACTCCCGAGTAAGCATCCTACACTCTAAGGAAAATAGAAAGGAAGGAAGAAAGAGTGGGGGAAAGCCAGAAAGGAAGGGAAGGAGGAGGAGAGAAGGGAAGAGAGAAGGAAGGGAAGGAGGGAAGATAGGAAGAAGGGAGAACAGAAAGAAATGGAAGAAAGAATGGATGGTTGGAAAGAGAGAATGAAGAAAAGAAAGGGAGAAAGGAGGAGGGAAGGAGTGAGGGAGAGATTGCATTAAAGAGAGGAAGGAAGGCAGGAGGGAAGGAATGAAGGAAGGAAAAAAAGAGGAAGGAAAGGAGGTAGGGAGGAAAGTAAAAAAGGGATTTTCAAGTGAACCAAGCAATAAACTGAATACTTACAAATGGATCTTATTACACATGACCTCAAAAAACAATATATCTGCCCATATGCACGCAAATATATGTAAAGAGAAAGAAAATAGACTGGAAAAATGTATACCACACTGCTAACAGTATTTACTTCTGGAGAAGAAAATGGGATTTTGGCAGAGAGAAAAGATTCTTAACCTCTTAATTCCTTTCCCCATATTGTTGAAAAGTTTAATCATGAGAATTTAGCCATTCATCGTTTAAGTAAAAAAAAAGTTTTAGTTACATTATACTTGATTTGTGTGTTATTTTAGCATATTTCATAGGTACATTTCCCTCTGAGTAACTTCAACTCAAATTATTTCTTTGAACTAAAAAAAAGAAAAAAAAAACTTCATAATTACTGAATACAAGCAAACAAACCCATTCGATATTT
>NW_011914903.1:0-1964 GCF_000151845.1 Pteropus vampyrus | reverse complement strand
GAATTAGATTATTCAATATCCAGTCACCTTAATTTTTGATCAAACACTTCAGTGACAGTCAAAGTGTTATGAAAGTGAATTAACTAGTCATTTAATGAGTGATTTCATGCATTACAAGACCTAAAAGATTGGGCAAATGGGATTGAATCTGCTTCAAATTTGCTTCTCTCTAGGAACAAATCCTGGAACATGTATCTGGTATGAATTGGGAACCCTTATGAATCCTATGCCTTACACAGCCTGTCTTGCTTAACCAAAGCATGGCGAATCCCCTTTTCTACTTAGTTACTTTAATTTGGATTTGTACCACTTGTACAAAAAGCATCCATATTCATTCAGGGCGATTTCTATTGGGTGGTAAGTACAGCTATTCCCACCTTACTATACTTTTGCTTACATATTTTCCTTGCAGCCCTTCCTTTAGACTGTAAATGGAAATAAATATAGACCCAATTAAGATGGCCCGTAAAAAAAATACAACAAAGGTCCTTCAGGTGGCTCTTAATACTTTATGGATACATCTACATCACTGATTTTATATTAGGTTAATTTTATTACTAGTGATTTTAAATGAGGTTAATTTTATTATGAATGTTCTATTTTTATAAATAACAGAACCTCATTTTTCCTAAAGCACTCTTCTCAGGCTTTGAAATGTATTACACAGATGCAACAATTCAATTTACGAACGAAACTTGGTTTCATGTTACCAGTGAGAAGGACTAACTGCAGCTATTTGGGGAGTTGTAATACCTCCTTAAAACCACAAAGATACTTGAGCACATTACCTTAATAACTAATGTATTCTCCCAATCATTTACAATAGGAAATACTGAACAGAATACTGAGAGCATTTTTAATCTCCTTACACAATATAAATGTAGTCTGAAAATTCCATTATACACAAATACATGCAGAGACTCTTTCTTGAAATACAGAAAAAAAAATGTGAAAAGTAAATATTGTTACCATTCCTCATGTTCTTAATATTTTTTTGTACAAAAAAAATAAAACTTAGGGATAGTTATCTAAAGAGAGAAAATAGAGGAAGGAAAATTGCGTTTGTAGTTAATGAAAGGTGTCTCATTGCTAGCCTAGGCTGGAGGCAAGTATTAGTGAAGTGATTGCAGAGATGGGAGGCACCAGAGAGGAACAGACAGTTACTGATGAAAAAGAGCCATTTACCGCTGTCGATACTTAATGGAAGGTCAGAAGTTCAATTTTACATTCTCTTGTATCCCTAGGTTCAAATCTAAAATCTCTTGGAGATGCTCCATAAGCATTTAACAAATGAATGAGGAAATATTATTTTGGCTTATTGCTAGGCAGAATGACTTGGTATACTTTGGGATTCATGCGGTTTTATGAATTTAAAACTGAATCAACTACTATTAACCCAATTGGTGTTCAAATGTAAGTATTCTGTGGTA
This sequence comes from Pteropus vampyrus, assembly GCF_000151845.1. Lineage (NCBI taxonomy): Eukaryota > Metazoa > Chordata > Mammalia > Chiroptera > Pteropodidae > Pteropus > Pteropus vampyrus. The sequence goes on along the minus strand of NW_011914903.1, from coordinate 534 downwards.
GAGCAAGAGAAAATAAAAGGCACGAATACATTAGCTAAAAACCTACGACACCAAAATGTAGATTAAACATATGTATAACAGAAAATTAATGGGAGTGGCGGGACTATAAATGAGTCAAATCGGCTTAGAAAATTTTTTGACAATATCAGCTAAAGTTGAATGTACATGTTCCCTGTGAGCCAGCAATTTCATTCCTAGATGCCCAAAAAAACAGTGAAACACCACATGTTGAATAGAAAGGCAGGTTGGAGAAAGGGTACAAACGTTCAGTTGTAAGATGAATTAGGTCTGAAGATCCTCTGTATAATATGGTGACTATAGTTGACAACACTGTATTGTATAATTGAAATTTGCTGAGAGAACTTAAATGTTCTAACTAAAAAGGAGAGAGGGGCAGTAAATATGTGAGGTGATGTGTTTGTTAACTTGATGGGGGAAAATCTTTCGCATTGTATGCATACATATATCAAATCATCTCTTCGTACACTTACAATTTTATTTGTCAATCATACCTCAATTAAAAAAAAAAAAAAC
>NW_011914902.1:0-1812 GCF_000151845.1 Pteropus vampyrus | reverse complement strand
GATAAAATTTGAAATATTTTTCTTTGAATATAAAATATCACTCTGATAAAGATACATCATTTGTATCGTACTAAGGGAAAATGGAATTTCATTGAATCTACAGTAAGATATAAGCAGCTATTTGGCATTGTCCATGGGGAAAATTTTTGTTTTAATATAACCCTTTTGTGTTTTTGTTTTGTTTTATTTTGTTTCTCATGTAACTTAAGAGCAATACTATGGTCATGTACTCATAAGCCCTATTAACGCTAGCTTACTACTTTTTCTAAAGCTGACATTTTTATCTAAATTGAACGTTTGACACATTTTTATTCCAAGAGTTTAGAAGAAAACACGCTTTCCAAAATAAGTCTAGATCCTGATTCTGTTGTATAGTTTTCAGTTTACTTGCATTTTCATTTACAGATTGAATTTTCTTTATTCTTAAAACAAACTATTTCCCATTCTATACCTTACGTTTGCTTGAAATAAAAAAAACCCTTTAAAACTTCAAATATGTTTTTTATTTTTATATAAAAATATCAAAACAACTTTTATAAGTATCAAATATTTCACAAAATACTCTACATAGTTATGCCGTTACATATTAGTTTATTGAACTGTCTGAACTGTGGGAAATGACTATGTGCCTTTCATTTGCTTCCCAATCATTGCCTTCAGTCATATACTGTTGACTGTCCCATCCTCTCATTTAAGAAAATCTCAGGCAGATTCTTTATCCTTATGGTCACTCACAAGTATAAAAAGCCATCATCTTAATGGCCATCTATTTCTTCTTTTTCTTATCTTTGTCCCAAGAGACTTAAATTGGAGAAGAAATGTTTGTTCTTTCATTGTGTGTGTGTGTGTGTGTGTGTGTGTGTGTGTGTGTGTGTGTGTGTTTGCAGCATGTGTGTATTTCCTTGTTTGAAAAAGGAGGAGGAAGATGAAGAGAGCCGAATGTCTATAATGGAAGTTACATCGCTTCTCCTTTTGCCATTTGACATTCTTCTGGTTAATCACTGTTTGATGCCAATTCTTTTTTAGGGTTCCTGTATGAAGTCCTTGGGGTGCCTTGTGTGTGGGGAATGGGGCCTTTCCATTTCAAAGTTCCCTGATGTGAGGGACTATGTCCAATTTGATTTCTTCCTAATCACTTCTCAGAGTTTGTTCCTGAATATTTACCACAAAACCTTTTATTGCTGACATATCTATGTGGCCATCTTGGGCTTGGAATGGGAAGAGGGCTCAAGACAAGCTATCTTCCAAGGGATCCACTTGATCTTTCTCCTTTCTGTTCCTCACAGTGGTAGTTCAAACTTCCCACAGCTCCCGCTCTCTTTCTAATCTATCTTCTTTCTTTTCCTTGTTCAAGACAACACTGAGGAAGATCAGCAAATCCACTTCATAAACTAATGTCCAACTATGAACGAAATACCAGTTCTCTGTCTCTGTCTCTGTCTCTGTCTCTCTCTCTCTCTCTCTCTCTCTCTCTCTCTCTCTCTCTCTCAATCTTTGGTGCAGGGATCTCTCAATGAATGATCATTTTGAATCCCTCTCCCTGGCCCCACCTCAATTGGCACTGGGTAAGGGAGAGAAAAACAATAACCCTTCCCATACAACTCCAAAACTTTTATTCCAGTTTTCCTCTTCTCTCTCTATCTCTGCTTATGCAACTTGAGAGAGGGGCTTGTGGTGATTACTAACGGGAACAGTGAGTTATGCAACCACATGAAAAAACCGCAGGAAAGAAAGATTCCAATTGTGTGAAGGTCATTTAAGCTGATTAGGAATAGGACATGCTCTTTGTATCATACTTGGATCTTAACCACC
>NW_011914901.1:0-1990 GCF_000151845.1 Pteropus vampyrus | reverse complement strand
AAGGTGGAAGAGAGAGCTCATCTCTCTGGGCATAATATGGTTAACAAGATGAAATATTGCCTGACAGGCCATCACACATTTATTTATGGGGTTTAACTTATTTTTAAATATTTGAACACTTTTATTTGGAGCATAGGAAGTTTTATAAATGGAAATGATTAATAGTGACATCTAGGCCCCTGCATCTGTACCTAGAGGAACTGGAACCAGATTTTTTGACTGTCATTGATAAAACACCCTTTCTGTGTCTCCTCAGTGGGAGCCGCAAACACTATGTCCCAGGTCTCCTGCAGAGCTCAGAAAGAGTTCTCATATCTGATCTTGCCTGAAGGAGAAATTGATATGATTCACATTGATCTAGGTGAGTGAGAGGGATTCTTCACCTCAATGTCCTTGTTGCTCGAAGGAATTTGTCCTTAACTAGCAGCTAAGCTATTCAAGTTTGGTCTAGGAAAATAAGGAGGAGGAGGGGGAAGAGGATGCAGAGAAGAAGAAGGATAAGAAGAAAGAGAAGGGGAAGGAAAAGGGGGAGCAGTCTGGAAATCAGTGTTATGTAACAGGGCCAACTCGCTTCTCAGAGTGCCTTCCCTTCATCTGCATCCTGATAACTGTCGAGTTAAGCGTTTTAAGAGCTATGCTGGCTGTTAGAAGGCAAAGAGGTAAGGTGCAAAGGCCCAACCTTAGAGCCTGTAGTGCCTCTAAACCCCCTGCCATCGCCTCCTGACTAGTTGATTAAAGCAAGTCCCTTCATGTTCCTGAACCTCAGTTTTTCGACCCACAAAATGGGATAACTTTATGTAATTATCGAGGTGATCTAATGCAACCTTACTTATAAAAATGATTCATAATTCAAAAAGCAATAACAACATGTAATTATAATAATAACATATTAGAAAGGAGTCACATTGATGACTCTAATGCATTTGACAAATGTACCTTGAGGACATTTCTTAACTCCCCAGAAAAAACTGCAACCACATTGCCTGTCTGTGATTTATGACCTAAGGGACTTGGGGGCATTGCATAAGATAAAGAATAATTTTCCTTCCTACCTAATTGGGCCCCTATGGTAGACCTATAAGGGTACTTTTCTTAAATTGTAGCTGATAGGTACGAGGCAGAGAAATTGATCACATTTTAGATTTATAGTTCCATGATAACAATATTATAACTGAAGTACCAAAAGTTTTGAAAGTGAAATGTTTATGCTTTTGAAATGCTTAATGATCTTGCCTGCATAAAATGGAAAGGATATCAGCGCACAGAAAAATAACAAAATGTCCAAAAGGGAATGTGTGAAATATCTTTTGCAGGTGCATGGTCATTCATCCAAATTTTTTTTTTTTTCACTGAGAGATACTGAAGAATAACAAATGACAGTGAAATTCACAGTCACAGCTTCCTCACTTCTCGCTGGATTGGGAGGGATTTGAATATTTGTTATTTAAAGTTACAGATTAAGAAAACAGTTCGAGAGTTTTTAAAAGGTAAAACTCCCTCTCCTTTCTAGTAGGACGTCTGGAACAGATCAAAGACTCAGAGATATTCCTGCAGTCCCAAAGTCTTATTGTATGTTTTTCTTCAAATGATTTAAAAATGTTATCAATACCTTAATTTTCTATAGATTATACTTTTCTGAAGATGTCTTGAGAACGTCAGCTAAACTCTTTTCTTGACTATCTTCCTCTTGCCCTGGAAAAATCAGTCTGATCCCTGCAAGGCCTCACCAATCACCATCTTTATGGTTAGGAGGATGGGGCAGCACCGTGAACATGACATCTCTTCTATCAGGGGGGACTCAGCCTCCAAGACAAACTAGCCTCATTTGTTGTTTCACCTTTCCTTCCTACACACCTCCCAGACCCAGTGGCCATATAACATTAGCTGTCCAGTCCCTCCTGCCTGTTTTGTCATCACCTCCCCTGCCCCTCTTACCTGGGGCTAGTGACTTACATTCTGCTCCCATGGACTGTTACCTAGACTGCCTCTA
>NW_011914900.1:0-2101 GCF_000151845.1 Pteropus vampyrus | reverse complement strand
AACCATTCTTTATGCATGGTTGGGTCTTTTAGTGGCGAAACAGAACTATCGATTTATACCAGTGATCAGTATATACCTGATCCACAATTTTTTTTTTTTACATTTCTATTACCAATTTAACATATTTGTCTTAGACTCTATGATTTAAATTTTTGTAAAACATATCTATTCAGAGTTATGTGAAAAGAACGTTGATCTTATATTGTAATTTGATGGTTTGGATTATGATTGCTATGACAATCTATTCTTGAGGAACTGTGCATCATATAGTCAAGAGGGCAAGTTCTGGAGCCAAATTCCCTAGGTTCAAAATGCCAACTCTCATACTTACTGGCTTTGTGACCTTGGGCAAGATGATTAACATATTTTTTGTGTGTCTCTCTCTCATATTTAACAAGAAGATGATAATTAGTAATTACTTCATAGGTTGTTAAAATGATTATTTGAGTGAAGATATATAAAGCTCTTAAAACAGTGGCTGGCACATGGAAATCATTCACTAGATGTGAGTTTTAATGAGTCTTCCGAATTTTATACTCAAATATTACTACCTCCTACAAAACTGCATAAGGGAAAACCATTTCTTCTGATGTTTCAATTGGTATAATGTAGTTCATGTTTAGGAGACAGATAAATGTTCTCTATCATTTATAAACCTGAAGAATTCTTCATATATAAATCTGTGTCCTGAGCTCTTACTTTAGGATCGAAGCAGGCAGCTCAGTATTGTTTTGTAGATGGTACTTAATATTAAAAGAATGGGCATAAAAGATTAGCCAGCTCCTGATGCTCACATTAAGACTGACAGTTTTGAGAACACACAATTATATATTCACAGTAGCCATAGTTCAAATTAGACTCTTTAAAATTAAACTGACTCCCTTGAGAATGCTCACCTCTAAGCAAATAATGAGATATTTTCTTATGTTAGTATTTGTTAACGAAGAGTTAGAGATTTGAAGGAAACATCTTCTTTACCAAAGAACAGATTAATGGATAAGTCTCTGAGGATTAAAAGCAATTAATACCCAAAGACAAATGGCTGGGACATGATCATACTAATCTATAAGAGCTGTAAATTATTTCAGAAACTCTAGTCAAGATTAAATGGCAGTCTACGGCCATGCTACCCTGAACAAGCCCAATCCCATCTGATCTCGGAAGCTAAGCAGTGTTGGGCCTGGTTAGTACTTGGATGGGGAGATCACCTAGGAAGACCAGGTGCTATAGGTGTAAAAAATAAATTGAAAAATAAGGGATTGTAAGCTGACAAGGTCCTTGCAATCTGTAGGATCAACCAAGGGTTGCCTCCAAGATTCCATGGCAAAGACCAGTCCTTCAGGGTTTATTATTAGAAAATCATATGTTCTATTTTTTTAACCATCGTGAAAGAGAATTTTTAAGTTTTTGTTTTTGTTTTACATAGCAAAAAAACAAACAAACAAATCACATTATTAGATGCTTTGAAATAATTGCTCGCAGTTTAAATTTTTAGCTTGACTTAACGAAACAAATATCAATAAGCAAGCTATATGGGTATATTCCTTTCACAGAGCTGCTATTTGGAAAACTGAAAAAATTCACTTCATTTTTTTCCCTTGATCCCAGACTAGTCCTAAAGTATCTATTTTCATTAATGTGTCCCTCAATCAACAAAAAGGGAGACTATTTCAGCCGCCTACATTGAGATTAGACATCCTTTAAGTTAAGAGGCATGGTTAGACTGACCTCAAACTAAACAGAGCTATACCCAGGTTTTAAGAAAAAGAGGAAATGGAATATATTGTATACCACTTCACACTAGAAAAATAATAATAATAATAAGGAAGTGAAGTGAGATGGACCAGCAAAGAGATTCCTAAACATTTTTAGCAATGAAAATTTTTTTTTGTTATTTGATTATATAATCATCTTTTTTCTCTCTCTACCAGCTTCTTTCTCATGCCTAGAAAAAAAAAAAAAGTATGTTAAATTACATGTTGAATTTTTCAAACTATTTCAGTTTGAAAAAAGTGTATGAATTTCTAATAGCACACATGCTACCTAAAATGTCTTGGGATGTTGTAAAGCCAGGGTCATTGATTAATATTCAATAATCATG
>NW_011914899.1:0-1765 GCF_000151845.1 Pteropus vampyrus | reverse complement strand
TATCCTTTAGTAATAAACCTTCAAGAACCTACAATTTTTGGTAAAGTAAGATTATGGCTTAATTTTAGTTTTTGGCCTGGCTGACCATAAACGAGAATCTTCAGAGAAACAGAAAATATTCTACATATTTCCATACATAGATTTGCGACTATATATATAGAAACATATAAAGAATATTGTTTATTGTATATTTATATACAATGCTTGAAGAGATTACAAGTTATCAACTTCTCAATTAATAAAATTACTTTTGAATTTATAATAATGTTCAGAGCACAAGATTCTGTACTTTGGACTCACCCGACATATAACTGATCCCCAATGTCTGTCTAGCATTTCTACTTCTCACTGAAGAATTGTAAGTGGAAGTACTTCATCAAACACTAAGAAAATGTATGCCAATGCTTTGGATAAGTCAAGTTGTCATTCTGCTCCATAAATATTTATTCTGCAGATGGTTTTTAAACCTACCAGTTTCCTTTTTATAAGGAAAAGTTAAGTTAGTGTATTTATTTTAGATTATATTACAGAACTTTTCAACAGTTAGGATTTTTAAAAACATTTATTCAATTTCTTTTTCTATTTAAAATCAGTGGCTCAAATTGAACAAATGATGTAGTAGGAATTTTCACACCGGTGAAAGATGGGTCTCACTTATTATGTCTTTTCCTTGGCAATATAAAACTCTGTTTTAAAAAAATTAGAAATCTTTCAAAATCCCATTCTTCAGAAAGAAAATGTTTAAAATCTATAAGCCATTGGACAGCAAACAGCTTTTGAAAGATAATTAAACCGGAGAACTAAGTTATTTTCAACCCAAATGTGATTATGTTTTTCTGGTTTAAAAAGTCATTCTTCAAAAAAAAAGCTTCATGCTTTTAATAAAGACTTAAGTATAATATAAGGAACAATTTGTGTCATGTGAATCAGCAAACACATTAGATATCAACACACTGCATTGTGTCTATTTGATTTAATCACCAAACACTCAGTGAGCAATGACTAGAGGCCAGGAACTATGACAGGTGCTAAGAATTCAAAAATGAAATGGTGGTTACTGCCTTCAGGGAACTCACAGTCTAATGCTGGCAACAGCCACTTTGGCAACTACCTATAACCCAACATGACAAGTGCTGTACGAGTAGCATCAGCTAAGAGTTATGGGAACAGGAAAAAAAAAAATGTGACTGCCCAAATGTGGTTTAAAAATGAGAAATGCAATAAGAATTTTTTAAGACCCAAGAATTACAGAGTCAGTCAGTATATGAATTAAGATTAGCAAAAGACTTTGTGGGAACAAGTATAGAGGAATTTCTTAACTGTAACTTCCCAGGAAAAAACAAGAGTAAAAATATTTAGAGAGCCACAAGATTGTGAGCAATGTGCCTGTTTTAACATCTCAAGAATATTTTGACAGGACCTAAGTTGTGACTCTAATGACAGACAGACCTATTAATATCCTTGTAACTGCTGTGAATATGCTAAATTCTACTAAAATCATTAATAATTACAAAAGATCATTATTACAGTACGGCAGTCAACCGCATGCTAAAACTAAATTTGCACTGTGGTGTGTTTAGTTCTGGGGCAAATGTGGTCACCATCGATTAATATCTAAAAAAATTACATTGTGATAAAACTGAAGTGAAGTGCTCAGCTCTTCGTTCAGTTAATGAAACTCATTTAGTCAGCAAGATATAATTACATGAACCTGCAACATGAATATATTGCTTTGGCATTAGCTTTCATATCTCTTTAGGCTTGA
>NW_011914898.1:0-3020 GCF_000151845.1 Pteropus vampyrus | reverse complement strand
CAGCAGCAAATCAAATACTCATCTGGCTGATAAGCTTAATAAACAATGGCACTTGTTTATAACGGTGTTTCAGTAAGTAAAATTTTCTGCAGTCTTACACAAAGCAACCAAATAAAGATGCGATCCTGGAAAAACTACCAGACACAGTATGGAGAATAAACAATACCAAAACAACGTTAGTTTTCTCAGTAACTGTAAGATTCCACCACTCTTGAGCTCAATTATCCTTTTGAACTAGATGTTCTTTATATTTTGATGTTAGTCTGTCATGTTTTGGCATCAGTTTGACTAACAGAATGCTCCTGTCATCAACCAGGAGATATTCATCTCAGTCATTAATACCTTTCCTGTACATGGCAAATGCCTATTTGGTTATATTATCTTAGGATCTAGCCCCAAGGATCAAAGACAGCAAATTTTATATATTTGGCTGTGCTATTTGGGAATCCAACAGAAAGAAGTCAAGAATGTTTACAAATCTCAGAGAAAACAAACTTAAAACCTAACTCATTTCACTCATTCATCAACAAACTACATTACTATGGTTTCCTAAATGAAGTTTTTTGTAATTACATATCTCTGAATACAATATCTTTATAAAGGTAAATCCATCTTCAGCTTTGTTGGTAAGGTTCTCACTCTAATATCTACCTAGAACTTCCATTCCACCAAATCATCCTATATCTACTATGTTTCTGTCTTTTTTAAACATTATGTTTAAGTATACAAATAGCATATGAACACATTACTGTAAAAAGAACAAACAATACAAAGGGAGTAATTCATTACTTAAGTGGCCATCCTTAAAATACTATAGTTTTGTCCCTTTTTAAGTTTTTAAGTCTTTTTAATTATATTTCCCTTCCAGCTCTTTCTCATTTTTTTTATTATTGTAATTTGTTGAATAAACAGTCATTTGATGATCTGTCTTAAAGAGATTCCATCAGTTTGGATTTTATTAATTGCATTCCTTTGGTGTTATCTAACAGATTCCTTCATTCTCTGTAATTTCTATAAATTGATAGTTGATTTAGAGACTAATTCAGATGCAATGTTATGCCACACACACACACACACACACACACACACACACACACACACACATATATATATCATATAAATTTATTCATATTCAAAATACTTCATAGATCATGGGGTATACCTCATCAAGATGTTGTCTCTTTTGCAGATTATTTTTTACTTAAAAATATGTCATGGAGAGTCCTCTCTCTTGCAGTATATATAGGGTTACCTTAATTCTTTATTCTATAGACTGATGTGTTATGATTTGTATTATCTTTCCCCTCCTGATGGAACTTTAAGTTAGTTTCACCTTTATTAATAATTCTACATTGAATATCCTTATATACAGACATTCATATACACAAATAAGAGTTTGTAGGACAATGAAGTCTTTAGTCCTTTTTTTCCTATGTGCACTGTCAAGAGAAGGAAGACTTTCATTCACAGGAGAAGAAGCAATAGGAAGTCATTTTGTTTAGTACAATGCATTTAGGCTCCTTCCCAACCTTGGAAAGGGATTTAAAATATTGCAGTGATCTCCACAAGGAAGCACATGTCTCTCAGAGGCTGCTCAAAGACAGAAATAGGAAAAAAATTTATATTTCTGTTTATTATTTTCTACGTGCATCTTGTATAATATACAGAAATATTATATATATGTATATTATATATATATAATACACATATATGTGTTTTGTTCTCAAAATATTTAATCCAAAGTGTTCTGAGAAAAAAAGTTTAGATATTGCTGTATATTTGTTCTATGGAGCTGAGTTCCTGCAAAGCTGATTGCCTACTGTGTATCTCCACCTAAATGATTTGTCATCACCTCAGACTAAGTCTGTAAAAAAATATGTACTCATCATTTTTTTTCCCTCAAGGCCCAGCTTCTCCCCCTGATTTCTGCATTTCTATTAATGGCATCAGCAGCATTATTCCCATCACCCAGCCTCGAAACCTTGAGTCATCTTTTGTTTGCTTCACCTTTCATCTTCGTCTGTGCAATAGCTTTTACATGTTTCCTCCTTTCCCTCTACACAGCCACCACCTTTTTCTCAGCCTATTTAATGACTATTACAATAAAAGTCTAATTGGTCTCTACTCATCTCTCTTTTTAAACTGATATCTTGAAAGATGAATCTTTCTAAATCACAGCACAAGCCTGTTGCAATCCCATATGTAATTAAAATTGCCAACTGGAAAATGTCAAAATTGTCCCTAAGCATGGTATTCTAGAGCTTTTGTATGACTTGGCTTCAACCTCTTTCTCTGCCCTGCCTTCCTCTCTTTTTTATGTGAGGCCTTATTCAGTTGAATCCTTACTCTATGCCTGACACTTGGCTAGTACAGCAGAGGAAAAAATTTTTTCTGCACCTTCTTGGGGTCTCTGACTGGGTCGGATAATTAAACTGAAAAAGACAGTTTAACAGGAGAAAGCATACACATTTATGTAATGCAAATTTTATATGAGATGAGGGATGTCATAAGGAAATGAAAACCTGAAGAAACAGTAGACCTGAGTATATTTATGTTAGATTTGATAAAGAATAGACAATTTTGTAGAAAAATGATAGGTTAAGAAGAATGAGAAAAGTATAATAAAGAAAGTGGGGACCATAGCAAAGCCTTTGTGTAGGGTTCTTGGCATCCCTTTGTTTTCTGAGACAAAGATATTCCTTTTCTCTGGTCATAGAGAGTGTACTTGTCACATGAGTATTTTATAATCTGTATCAGTGTAAAGTAAGAGGAGTGGGAGGGAAAGACTCTGACCTTCCTGCTTCTGCCATTTTCTCAAACTCTTTGGGCTTAAAATATTCAATACGCCAAGGTGCCATATTTTAAGGATAGCATGTGCTGACCCTCATCACTAGGCATATTATAGGTATTATCTCATTTAGTTCTCATCATTCTCTATGACGTACATGATTGAACTAATAAGGGAGATTCCCGAATGAGAATGCCTAGATTCCAGTCACTGTCTTATCAACTGTATGTGA
>NW_011914897.1:0-1814 GCF_000151845.1 Pteropus vampyrus | reverse complement strand
TCACTGGCTTTGATATCAGGATCAGAGAAATGCTGGCTTCATAAAACGAGTTTGGAAGTGTTCCTTCCCTTCCAAATGTTTGGAAGTTTGAGGAAGATTAGTGTTAATTCTTCTTGAAATTTTTGGTAGAATTCTCCAGTGAAACCATCTGATGCTGGGCTTTTTCTGGGGGGGGAGGTTTTTGATTACCTATTCAGAATTCTTACTGGTTCTAAGTCTGTTCAGATTTTTTATTTCTTCATGATTCAGGCTTGGTAGGTGTATATTTCTGGGAATTTATCCATTTCTTCTAAGTTATCTAATTTATTGGCACATAATTGTTCATAATAGTTTCTTATAATCTTTTTTTCTCTGTTCTAATGTTCTTCTTTCATTTCTGATTTTAGTTATTTGAGTATTCTCCCTTTTTATCTGAATCTAACTAAGGGTTTGTCAATTTTGTTAATTTTTCTAAAAAAAAAAGCTCAGTTTTGTGAATTTTTTCAATTGTTTTTCAACTCTCTAGTTTATTTCTTTCTACTCTAATACTTGTTATTTCATTCCTTCTGCTAAAATTGAATTTAGTTCATCCTTTTCTAGTTTACTGAGGTGTAAAGTTATGTTGTTGACTTGATATCTTTCTTCACTTTTAATGTACTTATTTACTACAAAAACTTATCTCTGTGTACTGTGTCACAGCACCCATAAGTTTTGGTATGTCGTGTTTTCATTTTCATTTGTCTCAAAATGTTTTCTAATATTCTTTGTGAATTTTTTTGACCCATCGATTGGTTAAGAATATGTAGTTTAATTGCCATATAATCATGAATTTTCCAGTTTTTCTTCTGCTAATGAATTCTAGTTTCATTTTCAATGTGAGTTTAAAAAGTCAGTCCCCATAAGTTACATAGAGAATGATTCAATTTATATAGCCTCCTTAAAGTGACAAAATTATGCAAATGGGGAACAGATTAGTAATTTCCAGGAGTTAGGGATGAAGATGAGATAGAAGTGATTGTGGCTAACATAGGGTGGCAGGAGGGATTCTTGTAATGGAACTGTTTTGTATCTTCACTCTATCAATGCTGATATTCTGGTCATGACACCGAACTATACTTTGCAAGGTATTATTGGGGAAGTGGATAAAAAGTACACAGGATCGTCTCTGTATGAGTTCTTATAATTGCATGTGAACCTATCATTATTTCAAAATTAAAAAGTTTTATTTCAGAAACCTCTAGGGAGGCAAGTGTGTCAGTTGAGAGTACTGATTTTTGTTAGGTGAAACAAGTTTCCAGTTCCAATTCCATCATAAATAGTTGTTTGACTTAGGCCAAAGTCTTAAATTCCCTAAATCTGAAGTCACTTGTTTGTCAAACAGGGTTAAAAATGGCATCTATCCCACAGGCTTGTGGCAAGTATTCAATGAATTAAGGTACAGAAAGATTTATCCCAGAGCCAGGTGCATGGTAAGTACTCCACAGAATGCCATTTCTAATTATTATTGCACACCTCCTCTCTCAACACAATCCATAGTCAGTGAGCACCATTTAAGTGACACAGGAGAAATAACAAGATAGAAAAATACAAAGACTTGTTCTTTTTTACATTGGACCTGGGCAGAGATTTAGTGTGAATATCTGATACATAACTTATAATGAGACACAAATGCATTAATAATGAAACTAAGCAATTTTATGAACTAGAAACAAAATCGCTGCCCAGGTTTGTGCTTCACTTTTTTTTTTTTTTTTTGATAAAACAAAGGACCAATTAGACAGCCATGACCAGAAGCCTGAATGAGGATTAAACAAAGGCACAAAAATAATAAAGAT
>NW_011914896.1:0-1621 GCF_000151845.1 Pteropus vampyrus | reverse complement strand
AAAGAAAAAAAAAAAAGTCACTTCCCATTCAGTTCTTTTCTGTTCCTATAAATAAATCATTTACTCTGTAGGCGGAGCCTGAAGCGGAGGGAGGGGGGAGGGGGCAGGGAGAGAGAGAGAGAGAGAGAGAGAGAAGAAAAAGAGGGAGAAAAAGAATAAAATGTAAAAAACAACCAACACATTTCTAAATGCATAGTTTTTTGGGATTTTTGGGGGGGGTTTTTTTTTGTTTTTTCTCTTTTACTTTGATTGCTATGCGAGCTTGGAGAAGTCTGAGAAATTATTCCTCTATCCTTCATGTAAAATACAGAATAGAATATCTTCTGTCAGATGTCCAATTTGTATAATGCAGAGGAAAAGACCGCCAAATCAAGAGAGGGCATTTGTTAAACTAGTTTTCAATCAATGAGAGAAGATTTCAGGTCCTTTGGGGTCCAACCAGTTACACTGTGGAACGTGAAAACCTGGAGTCCTTAATCTACTTCTACCATAAAAGGAATTACTCTTTCGTGATTTTTCTTTTGACAGTTTACTTGTACTTTTACAATAGAATTTTCTGTTGATGAATTAGCATGCCTTACGGTGCTTACTATGAGAAAAATACCGGGTAGAAATGAAGAGAGCTTTGCCTGTTCTCATCATGCCTCCCATATACCACCATGGAGGGCAGCTGCCTCTGCATTTGCTCATGACTCATGAACTTGGCAACAGCACTGGTAGCCTATGCTTGCACACAGACCTTAATTTTTTATCACCCAGAATCTTACGCATGTGCTTTTGGGGTTATTCTTCCTCTGGTTTTCATATTGACTCTTCTCCTAAGTGAGTCCGAACTTTAATTTCCTTAACTTCTGGCCCCATGGAATAAAAATCATGTCCATAAAAAAGGATTCTCCAAATTGATGCTTAAAGTTTGTACTGTCGCTGTGGAGAGTGTGCTTTGCTTTTCATCCGGGACCTGTGTTCACTTCATGCACCATAGTATGGAAAATTTTCTATCTTTTAAAAAATCAGCTGGCATCTGCAATACACCATAGAGAGGCCTTCTGATTTAGAGGGTTGCGACAATCGGGAATCTGCTATGGCCTGCCTTTTATTGCTTTTAGTCTTTCTTGATGTGATTAGCATGGAAGCCTTTTGCTTTAATAGTCCATCTGTTCTAATTGCTTATTCCCCACCGAAGTCAGACCTAAGGAAGGATGGCTATCCAAAGGGTCACCGTTTGATTTGCACAGCCATTCAAATTTCGGGTATCCATCAGAGCTTCTCTGGCCTGGTGGTCAGATTAGAAGTGTCATGAGACTATGTCCTCATGGGAGATTTCTCTAAGTCAGACTGTCTGGCTGGCTGTCTTTCTGTCTGTCTGTCTCTCTCTCTCGCCCCAGATCAGCTGGAAATAGGTTACACAAAAGCTCTCATTTCTCCTTCCTTCATTTGACTGGAATTATTCTAAAAAGACTGTCATTTAAAAATGTAACTTGATTATAAATGTGTTAGAGGTCACTAAATGTCAAGTACTGACTTGAATATTTCAGATCGGTTTTTCTCTACTCATTTTGTATTACATAAGTCATGGAAACAGGATGCATCATCTCTAAGCGGAACAAGCAGGGGCTCTGAC
>NW_011914895.1:0-1235 GCF_000151845.1 Pteropus vampyrus | reverse complement strand
TGATTGTTTTTTTCCCCTGTCTTCCTGGGTTTTTTTTTCTTTTTTTCTGAAGCTATCATTCCATCTTTATTGATCTTTCAAAATACCTTTATCTTTTCCAAAAACAGTTCGGATCACTATATTTCAGAGAAAGAATGAATTTCTCACTGAATTTCCTGGTCAGATAATCTACTTACTTAAAATAAATACAGTTCCCAGTCTTGGAGTTTTCAGTGAAAGAACTGAGTCATTCCACTATTGCTCTTTTGTTATATATATTGAAAATGCTCCATTGTTACATACATTTGTTAACAAATCATAGATTCTCCTATCATAGGGTGATTGTGGATATATGGGCTAATTTTATACATTGTTTATTATGAGACTAATAAATGATAGACTGGCTCTTAGGGTATTATGGTACTTTCCTTTACCAGAAGGCTATATATTATATATGTTCTATATAATATACATATATTAATTATATATAATATATAACACATATGTATTATATAATATATATTCATGAACTTTACTGTGCCTCCGTTTCATCATCTATAAGATGGAGATTTTTTTTTAATTGGGTTAGTAGAGTGTTGTAAATATTAGAAATAATACATATTCCTAGTAGGTGCTCAATACAAAGTGGGCAATACATATACACATGTATGTATGTATATGTACATATATGTGTATATAATTAACAGGAAGAGGTTTCCGCAATACTATTCTTTTCTGTGTCTCTTCACAGTGTTTAAAAAACAAACAAACAAACAAAAAAAACAGTGTTTTCTAATTCAAAAACTTACATAAATTGATTAAACCTCGCTATTACAGAAACACTTATCACACGTGTTTGAAAAAAGTCTTTAAGGAACTATGCTAGAACACCTTAAGAGTGTGTCACAAAGATTCTGGTATCTCAGTCTAATTATTCAACACGAATGCGATCCTCTGGGGAAGCCGTTCACTAGAGCAACCATAGAATAACCTTGAAGATTTGTTGGACTCTTCTCTTGCTGATGTCATTTCTCTCTTTCATCTGGTTTAGCTTTGAGGGCAGATCTGCTCTTCTTGACATTTGTGTGCTGTTCTTCGCTCTCACTAGCTCATACGAGGTAAAGTGATGACTGAGACTAGACCTGTAGCTCGATGTCTTGGGTCGAGTGTCATTTAAGGAGCTACCGCATGCAGGGTCTCAATGTCAATTCCTCATCTCTGATTTGAGCACAGAGCTGATGACTTATTGGGAAATT
>NW_011914894.1:0-1992 GCF_000151845.1 Pteropus vampyrus | reverse complement strand
CATGCAAGATACTATGAGCAAGTATATAACACTAAATTTAATAACCTAGAAGAAATGGAACTATACTTAGAAAAATACAACCTTCCTAGACTAAATGAAGAAGAACTGGAAAATTCAAATAGACCGATCAGCAGTATGGAAATTGAAACAATCATCAAAAACCTACCAAAAAATAAAAGTCCAGGATCAGATGTTTTCACCAGTGAATTCTACCAAATATTCAAAAAAGATTTGATACCTATTCTCCTCAAACTCTTCCAAAAAATTGAAGAGGGGGCAATACTTCCCAATGCATTTTGTGAGGCCAATATTACTCTGATACTGAAACCGGGTAAAGATAACACAGAAAAAGAAAACTACAGACCAATATCTCTCATGAACACAGATGCAAAAATCCTAAATAAGATACTAGCAAACCAAATACAGCAACATATGAAAAAGATTATATACCATGATCAAGTGGGCTTCATCTCAGGGGCATTGGGATGGTTCAACATATGCAAATCAATTAATGTGATATACCACATAAACAAATTAAAAAATAAGAATCATATGATCATATCAATAGATGCAGAAAAATCCTTTGACAAGATACAGCATTCATTTATGATCAAAACATTCTACAACATCAGTATAGAAGGAAAGTACCTTAACATTATAAAGGCCATATATGACAAACCCTCCACCAATATTATACTTAATGGTGAAAAACTAAAAACCTTTCCTCTAAGATCAGGAACAAGGCAAGGCTGTCCAATATTGCCACTGCTATTCAATATAACATTGGAGGTCCTAGAAAGTGCAATTAGGCAAGAGAAAGATATAAAAGGCATCCGAATAGGAAATGAAGAAGTCAAATTTTCACTATTTGCAGATGACATCATTCTCCATTTAGAAAACCCTAAAGACTCCACAAGGACACTACTAGAAACAATAAGCATATACAGTAAAGTCTCTGGATACAAAATCAATGTTCAAAAATCCACAACATTCCTATACTCTAATAATGAAGGATCAGAAAAAGTGGAAAATATTCCTTTTGCAATTGCAACAAAAAGAATAAAATACCTAGGAATATTTTAACGAAACATGTGAAGGATCTATATAATGAAAACTACAAGACCCTATTAAAGGAAACTGAAGAAGTTATAAAGAAATGGAAAGATACTCTGTGTTCTTGGATTGGAAGAATAAACATAGTTAAAATGACAATATTACCTAAAGCATTATAGAGAGTTAATGCAATCCCCATCAAAATTTCATCAGCATTTTTTTAAAGAAATAGAACAAAAAAATCATCAGATTTGTATGGAAGCACAAAAGACCCTGAATTGCCAAAGCCATCCTGAGAAAAAAGAATGAGGCTGGATGCATTGCTCTGCCCAACTTCAAATTTTATAATACAAAGTGACAGTAATCAAACGGCATGGTATTAGCAGCAAAACACACACATGGACCAGTGTAATAGAATCGAGAGTCTAGAAGTAAACCCATATCTATATGCGCAAATAATTTTTGACTAAAAAGCCAAAAACATACAGTGGAGAAAGGAAAGCCTCTTCAATAAATGGTGCTGGCAAAATTGGAAGGTCACCTGCAAAAGAAAGAAATTAGACTGTTGTCTATCACCACACACCAAAATTAATTAAAAATGGATCAAGGACCTGAATATAAGACCTGAAACAATAAAATGCATAGAAGAAAACATAGGAGCTAAACTCAAGGACTTTGGTCTTAAAGAGGATTTTATGAATTTGACCTCAAAGGCAAGGGAAGCAAAAGCAAAAATAAATGAATGGGACTACATCAAACTATAAAGCTTCTGCTCAGCAAAAGAAATTGTCAACAAGATAAAGAGACAACCGTCTCAATGGGAAAATATATTTGCAAGCAACGCCTCTGATAAAGGCCTAATATCTGAAATATAGAAAGAACTCATATAGTGACTCAATAACAACAAAAAAACAAACTATTCAGTCAAAAAATGGGTGA
>NW_011914893.1:0-2535 GCF_000151845.1 Pteropus vampyrus | reverse complement strand
TGTGTGTGCACACACATGCACACACACATATACGCAATGAAATATTATCACAGCCAAAAAGAAGAATGAAATCTTGCCATTTGCTACAACAATGGATTGATCTATATGGTATTATAGTAAGTGAAATAAGTCAGGCAAAGAAAGACAAATAGTGTATGGTGTCAGTTATATGTGAAATCTAAAATAAAATAAACAAAACAAAACAAAAACAGACATAGAAACGAAGACTAAAAGGGATGTTTACCAGAAAGGAGGGGCTGAGAGGATAGGTGAAAGTGGAAGGGAAATATAGTCTATATATTGGGATAAGTTTACCTGGTGACAGATGATTACTAGAATTAATGGGGTGATCACATTGTAAGTTATAAAAATGTTGAATCACTATATTGTACATCTAAAACTAATATAATCAATATAAGATTGCATAGCAACTATACTTAAAAAATAAATTAAAAGAATAAAATGCATTGGCAGAAAAAAAATTGGATATCAGAGCATGAATTCTGGAACTGAACTGTATAGGGTCTAATTCTGCCATTGTTACTTTTTAGCTCTATAATTTTATGTGAGTGTCTTAACCTCTCTGTCGTTTGTTTTTTTTTATCTAAAACATAGGAACACAGATTGTGTCTATCTTATAAGGTTTTTGTGCTGCTAAAGAAATTAATATATGTACAGCACTTAGAAGAGTGCCAAACACATAATAAGTGCCATCTAAGTATTTGCCACTATTTTCCTCTCTTCAAACCCATGTTAAGAAGAATAAATTATCTATTTACCCCTCAAAAGTTAGAGTAAATTGAAGAATAAACATAAAAATGCTTTTTAAAATGCCAAATGCTATATTAATGTAAGAAAAGATGGTCATGATGATGAAGACAAGGTTAATGTCGTATTGGACAAATATTCCTAGAAAAGAGCAGATAGATGAATAACATCTGTCAATAACATCTGTATATACAAGCTTTTATCTCCCTTGCTAGGGAGATAAAGGGAAACGTTTGAATTTCATGTGGGCCAATTAAAGTTCTTTCTTTGTTCTCAGTGGGATATATGGACATAAGTGTGTGTATACATATATATGTATACACCTCCAAAATTCAGAAAATGATGTTTCAGTAATGCTAATTTCTAAAAATCACAACATTTAGAAATGTGATTATTTCATCAAATACTAGAAATGGTCACCAACATATTATACTAGACAAAATGTTAAATATTAATTTTTCTTTATACTAACTAAAAAGAATTATGTTCAGAAAATTAACGAAGACTTGGCAAATGCAATGCCTGATCATTCCATCTAATCAAGTTTTACATGGTCTTATCCAATTAACTTTGTACCTATAAGAAAGAAAATTTAGATCAGAATATTTCTATATAAAAGCATACCTACAAATAGATCATTAGAAAAAGTGTCGCTTGATTCTTTAATTTAACAAGTACAGTATTTGTCTTTTAAAATAAAGCATGCTTTGTGAGAATTGTTATACTATATTCTGATTTAAGATGCACAATGCACAATTGCTCAAAATAATTTTTTTTTACTCACATTTATTTCACTTAAAATAGAGGGAAAAATATACCTGTGTTTAAATAGAATGACCCTTTGTACTAGCCTCAAAGCCCATTCTCCTTCTACTATTTTAGTAAAAGAAGCATAACAAAAATACATATGAAATAATGCTGGTATGTTAGCTAAATACTACATACGAATTATCACAACTTTCATGAAAATTCTAGAAAAGGCACTATTTTGATCGTCAGTGGCTAGCAAGGGCTTTTAAATTGAAAAGTACAAGATTCAAATGTAATGTTGCTTTCCTTTAATAACTGTGTGATAATAGGCCATTCAAATTTTCAGCTTTTGACTCATCATCTGGTGAAATGAAGATAATACTTATCTACAAGAATAAAGTTAAATATCATGTGAATGCGTAACATAAAATGGGAGTTAAATAAATATTTTCTACTTTAGGAAATTTTGAGTATTTAATCTCTGATATAATGGTTAGATTAGAGAATAAAATTAGTAATTTATGTTTTACCTATTTCTTTGTATAAAAGCTCTGACAGAAAATTAGCCTTTTAACACTGAAAGATAATTGCTAATCAATTTAGCATAAGTATTTATTTTTTATGCACAACATTATTTGAAAAATTAAGCATATAGATGAAAGAAGGCTGGCCATGAGTGGATTGTTATTGTAGTTGTAGAAATGGGTACATGCCGGTTCATTATACTCTTACACAATGTTATCTATTTTTGTAGATGTTTAAAATTTTGTAGAACAAAACATTTCAAAGTCTTGATTTTATACTCTATCATGGTAATGACAAACACTTTAGAGGCTAGTCAAGACAGACTAGAATTTAGTGCATACATGATATTGAAATCTTCTAGGAGAAGCATAACCTATTTTGAAGATACACTTATTTGCAAACAAAATACGCACAGTCTAATTCCCTTAATGTGACAAATGAGATATTGGCAGCAAAACCCTGAAAACAGGGGCATAATATCTAAATTTTTTA
>NW_011914892.1:0-1731 GCF_000151845.1 Pteropus vampyrus | reverse complement strand
TTATTTGGGGACTTCAAGACAACAGACTAATGGACGTCTTTTGGAAATAGGATTACCTAGAGAAAAAAAAAAAGCCTTAGAAAATTTCCATCCCATTTCTTAAAAATATGCACAAGGGATATTGCATCCATGGGGATGAGGTAGGCACTTTGAAAGAGGGAACAAATTAAGATCAGTAAAGATTGTACAAAGATGAAAAGAACTTTTGTTGAATTAATAATTGCAATGAAGACAATAAGCTACAAAATTAGGTACTGCAGAAACACAAAACAACCTTGAAAATTCTACCAGAAGTCCCTGGATAAAGAAGTGAAAAGAAGAACTGATTTATTTAAGTGAAGGAAGGATCCAGGGACTCAATATGCGCAGAATAAGACTTCCAAAAGGAGAGAACAAAACTTATGGAGAACTGGTAACAACCAAATCGTAGGCAAAACTTTCCGATTTAGTTTTCAAAATCGGTTAGGACTCACTAAGTTTCAGCAAAAGAAATAAAAAGAGACCAATACCCAGTCACATACAAGTGAAAAACAAATTTACTTTGTGAGAACAAAAATCAAACTTCTCCTTTATGACTATAAATGCTAAAAGCAGTTTTGATGGCAGAAGATTATACTCCCTGTAACAAAATTTTATATTCAGCCAAGCTGTTGTTTATATGGGAGGTCAAGTAAAATACATTTCATACATATAACGGTTCATAGAATATACTAGGAATGTACTTTTCCTATAAAAATTATTAGAAGACAATCCAGTAGTCAGTACAAGAATAATTTTAAAAAATAAAAAGCATGGTATATAAAAAACTGATGTTGAGCAACAAAACAAGTATTATAAAGAATTCTAAATTACTTTTTATATTCTTATGAAATATAAATGCAAAAAGAAATTGAAAGTATGAGAAATAATTTAATTATATTAGTAAAATAATATTAATAAATTCAAGATTATATCAACAAAAATGGAGAAATAGGGTGAAGAATGAAGAAAAAAAAGTAAGTCAAGTTCTCATTTTAAAATTGGCACCAATTAGAACCGATTCATTCTTGTTTTTGGAAAAAAGGAAATATCAAAAAAAAAAAACCCTTCAATATACTAGATTAAAAATTAAAAAAACAATGTGCCTCATAGCAAAATATTTAAACAAAACAACAGTGTAAGCTTTATGCATTACTAATAGCCAGGCCAGTGCATACCACATGGAAGTATCCAGTAAATATTTATTCAGTGAATAAATGAATGACTATGTTGAGATGAAAGTTCAGCAATCTAAATCAAGAAAATAAATGTAAATGGGTTTAAGGTTCTTATTTAAAGATACAGACTTTCAGATTTGATTAGAATGCAATTCGTAAGAAATTCACCTAAAATAATACACTAAAAATTGGTAGCAAAAGGACAGGAAGGATATTTTGAGCCTTTAGCTATGTTGTGAAGGACTTCAAGGCACTTCAGAGATGAGAAAAGAATTAAGTCTAGGCCTCTGACTGCAGGGTCTCTGGTTAGTTCTGTTAGATTCAAATCTTCCATTTCTTCAACCTATTAATTTTAACCAAGAGCTTTATGTCTTCTGTTTCTTACAGACCTGTACATTTGCTTGTCATCACTGCATCGGCAACTTATTAGTATATTTCTTTCTACTTTTAAATCAACCAAGTCTTGATGATTTATTTTGTGTGTGTGTGTGTAGAAAGATGTGTGTGTGTATAAATATATATTACTTATGCCACT
>NW_011914891.1:0-3185 GCF_000151845.1 Pteropus vampyrus | reverse complement strand
AAGGTGTTTTAAAATGTACTTTTAGATGAAATAGATATAATTTATCTTATTTTATTTATTACAACCAGCTTTTTTTTCACTTAACATTATGAGAGGAATATCTTTCTGCACTACTAAATAATATTTACAAGCTATCAGAGCTAATGACTGCCTATTTCTTACATTGTGGTAACACAGTTTATTTATTTCCTCTATTTTTGGAGTTGTTTCATTTGTTTAGTTTTATGGTCATTACAAAATAATGCTGTAAAAAATATATGAAATGTTAATGTTTCTTCTCTTTAGAATACATTTACACTCCAAATGTCTGAGTCTTATTCAGATAATGATTTACATGGTGAATCATTTCACTACCACATATATAACAATAAAAATTGCTAATAAAATATAACTGCGTTCAGGGCTGATGGCACAGACCTTTGCAAATGAGAAATATGTTCCCAGTCATAAATTCTTCAAGTAAAATATTTTACATGGTCAGATAATTTCTAGAATCTACAATCTACAATCTCTAAAGATGAAAAAATTAACAGAGATTAAAAGAAACAACACATTTTGTTCCTTGTAAATTTATATAGTTATACATTGTTACATAAACTATCCTTTTTATAATTTCAAGCAATATGAATATAATCCAATATAAATATTATACATCTTACAATTAATAATTATGCTGAAGATCTTGGCTTAAGACATTTTATATTTGCATACTGGTAAACTGTCACATGATTCTAAAATTCCTTTTTAAATAAATTTTATATTCTGATGGCTCTGATCATCAAAGAACAAAGGGATCCTCGTAATAACACAAATTGAAGATATAACATGATGAGTATTAGAACTCAAAAAATGAAATGTTTTCATTATTTATAATTTGGGTTTTAGTTTTTGTTACATCTTCCTTTGTCTTTATTTAACATTTGTATTTGAGAGATTGAACATAGACGGAATGACCTTGTACTAATTAAACAGGTCATACACATGAAGCAGCTTTGTAAACCACAAAGTACAGTGAAAATCTAATATGTTTTAAAAGTGCTCTTTGCTCATTTTATATATGAAAAGTAGACTTTAAAATTGCCTAATGGATAGAAGTCGAAGACTTTTCTCTCTCTCTTACACATGAATTTAGTAATTTACGGTATGGGTTTGTTTTTTCTCCACATACAACAGTAAAAAAAAAAAAGGTCTGATAAAATACTGCGTTAGGACTTTTATTAGTGATACCATCTCAAGACATAGTTTTTTTTTTTTTTTTTTGAAATGGGACATAGTCCCCAGAAGGTAAATCACTGGGACTTTGTCATAATATGAATGAAGCACAGTGCCAGAAAGTCATTTCCAAAAAATCAATAGTGTTTGTACTGGAAATGTTTGTAAAAATGCTTGGAATACCATTAACTCTTTGCACCATGCACTTTGGGGGTTATCTAGAGAAAATATTTAAAACCTGATGGGTTTTCCTTTGCTACCCAGGTAACCCCTTTCTTTCTTTCTTCTCTCGATTCTTTAAAGAACACAAATTAATTCACCATTGATATACACAATATATCATTATAAGCTTAACTCTGCTTTAAAAAATAAAAGATGTAATTCCAAGGTTGTATATAAATGGTTACTCATTACTGATACCACTGTAATCTGTTGTTCACATGGACAATGAAGAGGTGTCCATCATTTGTTTATATACACCTATTGTGCTAAGTAAATCCCAGGTTGTAAGAGCTTCCCATTTTCAGTTAACAGAACTCATAGTTTTATTTTTCTGAATTGCAGGTGGTTTTCATGAGCCTGTGCAAAAGTTTTTGGGACTGTGGACTTGTAGCCCTGGATGACATTACAGTGGAATTGGGAAGCTGCTGGTCTCCAGGTAAGACGGCCATTATTTCATCTCTCTTTGGTTCCCTGGCCTATACATGACATTTACCATTTCTATAGAACATACTATACACATTTAATCTGTGCTAGTCTACCGTTTGGTTTTCTTGCCAGAAGTGCCTTTCGACAAAGCTGTGTAGTAGGCCTTGGAATTTAGAAATAACTCAAATTCAGTGTGTGATTTTGTACATATAACTTGACCCCTATATCCTCATCTGTAAGAGAGGTAGTAATACCTACCTAAATATTGGGGATAATACATAAAAATTTCCTAGCATAGGAACTAGCACAAAATAGTGCTTTTAAAATAAATACATCTTATCATAATTACTATTGCTATTTTTATTGTTATCTTACATGAATGCAGATTTTAAAGCAATATTGATGAAAATGTTATTACACAGATACTTTACTAAACATATAATTTAAAAATGATAATAAAATAAATAATTGCTAAGTGAATTAAATGGCAATGGGACTGTGGGCCAAGCATTGATGACAGTGATAAAATAAAAATGGTGGCTATGTGTTGGACATTCCATGCAATGAGAAAATGGTGGATACCTCAACACAGATCATTGCTCTGTATCTACTAATTACCACTGTTTCCTAAATCATGGGGTATCCATTTCTTTAATAAACTTGCAAATTGTGGTAGCATTCTGCCACTAGAGAATGATATCCATGTTTGTTTAATTAAAAGACAATTTGTTTTTAGTCCCTTGATTTGTAAGTTACTGTGAGGACAAAACAAAGAACAAGATAAAAATCTCTACACTCAAGGTGTAGAAAAAGGAATGAAGCTTCATTAGCTTGTGCTGTATGTAAAATAAAATGAAGTAAAATAATTATCATGCAAGATATAAAACACAGCCTATTTATTAGAGAAATTTGCTCAGAATCTGGATGTAGGAGGTACAGCTAAGTTCAACCAAAGGAGAAGTCTCCAGTAAGTTGAGAGGTGGCACCATTCTAATAACAATAATTATTAAAGTTATTGAAGATAGCATCCAAAGACATAAAACTTGGTTTTGGAAATGGAAAATACAGCTCCACGTAGCATAACACCAACCAAGTTTTAATATTTATTAGCTTATATTTATTGAGAACTTCATAATACTTTAATGTTCTAAATACTTTGCATACATCATCTCATTTAATCCTCACAACAACCCCATGAGTGGATATCATTAATATCCCCACGTTATAGATAAAAATGCCAATGCACAGAAAAAATGAGTAATCTGCTCCATACAAATTAAGCTATGTCTCCAGATGCACATTTAGTTCTCTCTCATTTTTCCCCT
>NW_011914890.1:0-1044 GCF_000151845.1 Pteropus vampyrus | reverse complement strand
TCTAGATAAAGATTTATGATAGTGGCTCTTGATTTACTCAGTAGCCTGGATGAAGGACAGGGAGGCAGCATTGAACAGCTGGTAGCCTGAAGTAATATTCTAACATGTATCAGTACATGCAGGATAAAATGCCAGAAGTTCCACAGAGTTTTTTTCTTCCTATTACATGACCTGACAAAAGCTTACTTTCAGCATGGTAAGACTTGTACAGCTGATTTCATGCCAATATTGGAAACTACTGTAAATCCAGAGTTCATTTCAGTCTGCAATAATGTCACATGAGCAATCAGAGAAATCTCTATTCAAATGGCTGTAGAGATGCAGCCTTATATTCCTATGGTGTTGTACCAGCTTGTAGACATCATGAACAGAATCAATGTACCAACGACATTGTTAGAGAATATAGCAATAATTGGTCATCTTGGTTATGTTTGTCCTCAAGAGGTGGCCCCCATGCCACAGCACTTTATAAGACCCTGGTGCACCTCTCTGAGAAACATAAAAGACAATGAGGAAAAGGATTCAGTATTTCGTGTGATTTGTACCATGATCAGTATGAATCCCAGAGGAGTAATCCAATATTTTATATTTTTTGTGATGTTGCATTATGGATCAACCCAAAAGATGATCTGAGAAACATGTTCTATAAGATCCTTCACGGATTTAAAAATCAAGTTGAGGATGAAAATTGGAGGTATTTTTCTGACCGGTTTTACTTCCATTAAAAGAGCATCTGGCAACTTTTTATGGGGTTTAATCTAATACACTTAAGCTGCAGCCCCATAATTAAGAGTCTTTCGATCTTGGACACTATAAAGGAGCTTCTGCACCCAAGGAAAATGTTACCTTTTATGGGGTGGAGAGGAGGGGTGGGAAGGGCAAACCGGTAGGGGATACAGTACAATCTCAATCCTACTGGGAGGAACAGGAGGAAGGTGTTGCTGTCACTGTATTAAGTCAATGTTGGGAAACGTTTTATCATCCTGGAGCTTTTTGTGGGTAAAAATCTGTCTTCCAATTATAATTCTGCCCCTGATGGTGAAA
>NW_011914889.1:0-1697 GCF_000151845.1 Pteropus vampyrus | reverse complement strand
TAACTGATACTTTCACCAGGAAGGAGGGTTTTATTTGTTTGTTCTTGTTGTTGAGCACAAGATATTTGTCAATTTTTTATATATGTATTATCTATCATCTCGTATGAGTGAAAAAAAATACAGTTCTGGACAGTATGAATCTCTTAGGTTTTCGTTTTTCCTTTGATTATGAAAATGATTTTTATTCTCTCAATGAGAGTAAACTATAGTGGATTTTAAAAAAACAAATGTAACACCACTAGGTAAAAATGAGAGACAAAAGTGACCCGACTTATTAATGCCTTTTCTGTTTTTATTCTGAGGTCAATTCACATGCTGGTGGCCCAGAGATACCCTGAAGAGCCATGTAAACAATCAGTGAGAGTGTCTCCTCTTTTGCTCAGTTCACTAAGGCCACCTCTAGAAACACATGATCTGAGGTTACTGATTACAAAGACACTGAATCGCAAAACCAAATTATCACAAAGATTGATGTTTTGGCCAATCTTGTTATTGTGCTTGTTGAAAATGGCAGTGAAATAAAAAAGATTACATTTATATGTTGTTTACAAAGATGTAAAAAGTAATATTATTTTAAAAAATCCTTAATAATAAAGAGATGGACCAAGCTTTATCAGGTAAATGCTAACCCCCACTCTCCCTGCCCCCCCCAAAAGAAGACAAGTATTGCTATATAAAAATTAGTATTAGACAAAATGGAATTTAAAGCCAAAAGCACTGAAAGATGACAAGAGGATAGAACAGTCATAAGTTTGTATGAACATGGTGTGGAAAGCCACAAATCCAAAATGCTAGTGGGAGATGTTAGTAAACCTCTCTCAGAAACTGATCAATAAAAGTAAAACATTAGGCATTTGAAAAACAAAAATAACAGGTGTAGAAAAATGCAAACCTATAATCAAGTGAATAAATATGCTATATCAATAAATCAAAAAGCTAGTTCTAACAGAATAGACACTTTTAACTGATTTCCTGAAAAAGTGGGAAAAAAAGTAAAAGAAAAAAGGAAACAGCTTAATGTATGAAAGGTTTTTAAAATACTATGTGCAACTTTGTGAATAAATTTTTTAAAAGCTAGATCAAATAGACAATTTCTCAAGAAGAATGTAAATTATGAAAGCTGGTCAAAAGAAACATAATGGTTGAATAACACTAATTCCTACTGGGGAAAACCTATCCCTACAATAGTAAGGTTATAGAAAAATTCTAACAAATTTTTATGAATAGATAATCCCAGTTTATAGAAACAATTTCAGAGCACACAAAAAAATGGCAGTCTTCTTAATTCTTTATTTGAGGCCAGCATAAATCTCAGACTAAAATTGAGCGAGAATAGTGAAAAAACAGAAAGGTACATGAAAGTCACATATAATTGAAAATTCCTAAATAAAATAGCAGCAAATCAAATACATCAGCCCATTAAAAGAATAACATTATGACCAACTATGGTTTATTACAAAAAAGTTTTATTCAATATTAGCAAGTCAAATGGAATAATTCACTATATTAATGGGTAAATATATTATCATCTCTATAGATGAACGGAATGTATCTTATTAAATGCAACATGTATATTCACCAAATCTCAAAGTAAGCTAGATATATCATGAAATGTATCTACACTTAAATGTTATCTACATGGTGAAACATACAAAACCTTTCTATGATGACAAGAAACAGTAATGCCTTATGACTGA
>NW_011914888.1:0-949 GCF_000151845.1 Pteropus vampyrus | reverse complement strand
CACTGAAAAAAGAAACAGACTGTTCCTGAACCAGAAAAGTAGGTTGCTCAGGAGACAAAGATGCTCTAGAAGAAACTGAAGAAAAGCAAACTTTATGGCCCAGGAGTAAATTCACCATCAATAAACACTAATAAAAGTAAAAACAAGTCCAAAAAACAAAGTACCCTTCTCTCAGGACAGATAGGATTTACACACTTTAGCACTTAAAAAAGGTATACCATGCAATAAAACCTTAGAAAAAGGAGGAGACTATATTATTATTTCATTCTCTGCTCCTGTTTAGTTAAGAAATAACACTTGTGGAAAAAGACAAAATTATTGGGTGGAGCAACCCTAGGGAAGTTAGGTGTGAAGCTCTGACTGAGTATGAGAGAGGAGGAGGAGGGTAGAATTTCGAACTGGGTAGGTGGGATTCTGTGTGAGGGAGTAGGACTGGGCATTTATGGGAGTGTGAATGAGTAGGGCCCAGTTTGTGAGCTTGTGTATAAGTGGGACTTGACTGTGTGTGTGTGTGTGTGTGTGTGTGTGTGTGTGTGTGTGTGTGTGGAACTGGGCATGTTTGCCCACATGCATGGGACTGCAGGTGAGTGTGAGTGAGTGTATATGTGAATGTGGTTGGGTATTACTGTATAAGAGTGCATGGGGCTGGGTGTGAGTGTTTGAGTATACTTGTGTTATGGAGTGTTTATGCTCCCACCAACCCTCCATCAAAATTCATATATTTAAATTTAACCTCGAATGTTCAATATAATGGTATTAGGAGGTATCGCTTTTAGGAGGTGCTTAATCATGAATGGGATTAGTACCCTTATAAAAGACTAGAGAGCTACCTTACTCCTTCTACCATGTGGGAACACAGCAAAAGACACCTTTTTTGAATCAAGAAGAAGGCTCTCACCAGAGACCAAATCTGCTGGCATCTTGATCTTGGACTTGCAGCCTCCAGTGA
>NW_011914887.1:0-1578 GCF_000151845.1 Pteropus vampyrus | reverse complement strand
TAATGGATACAGATAACCAGTATTGTATTATAATCATCAAACTTGCTAAGAGACTAAAAATTATCCCAACTGCTAAAAAGGGGATAATTAAGTAATATGACAGGGATGTCAAATGTCCCTACAGTGGCAATCATTATATAAATGTATCAAATTTAACATATCGTACACTTTAAATTTACAAAATGTTATATGTCAAATATATTCAGTAAAAATGAAGTCCAGTATCCCTCTTAGGTCTCTACGGTACTTTTGGGGTAAACTCCACAGTGTATAGAACAGTTACAATCTGGCCTCAGGTTACTAACTTCTTTGACCTTGTCTCCTAACACTCTTTCTACATATTCTACACTACACTTTTGTTAGCTCACTGTCACTATCATTAACCATGTTATATAATTTTATACTCATATGTGTTTATTTTTTAAATTTTCTGTGACTAGAGCTCTTTCTCTCTTTATACTGTACAATTGTCACCTTCTATAATATAGTGGCTTTCCTAGATAATCTTCCATTGAAGCAGAGTTCATTGCTGCTTTACATGTGTTTCCAAGTATTTAAATCTTCACTACTCAGAATGTCATCTGCAGACCAGCAGCACTGGTATCAGTTGGAAACTTGTTAGAAATACAGAATATTGAGCCCACTCTGACCTACTCAATCAGCTTCAGCATTTATAACTAGCTTCCATGTGATCTGATACTGCTGGTGCTCAGGCTTTAGAAATGGTATACATATATATGGTTCTTGATGCATTGTCTCTTGTAGACTTTAAATTCCATATGCAGGAACTATATCTTGTTCTGTATGGAGTCCTTAAAACCTGCTACAGAGCATCTACTACATAGTGGCTCTCAGTACATTTATACTGAGTAACCAGATTTGAATTTTATCTTGTCTTCTCTGAAGATATACAGTCTTATAAAAAAAACATGCTTGGAATTTAGGAGTTTTCAGCACTAAACCAACAAAATTATCTCCATAAGAAATAGAAGCATTTTTGCCCCTTCTAGACCATGACCTTTTAAACTTTTGAGCATTTGTCCTCTTTTCTGTGTCACATAAAGTGGATAGAATAAATTGCAGTTTATGTTCATATTTTTTTGTTTTGCCTGTAAAGAGGCCATTAGCTAAATGTATATTTTCATAAATGTTAGAGTAAGATGTAATGTATATAAAAGGTAATGTTTTTAATGACAGAAATCGCCTCTAATTTTTAAATGTACTATAAAAATCCATCACAGACTTCAAATTTCCCATAAATTACATTTAAAGGACATTAAAAAAAAAGTATGTAAAAGGAAGTGTAACCTAAAATTTAAATACATACTAGATATATAGCTCAAGTTGGAAGTTGAAAGGTAATGTTAGTATTGGTCTTTATATTTTGCTATTTATGATTCATTAACTCTTCTCTAAATAGCTTTTTGTCATCAATTGGTCCAGTATGGATTGTACTGCACTGAGAATATTTAAGTGGTTGACTAATTTATTTATATATATATATATATATATATATATATATATATATATATATATATATATATATATATATACACCCCCACCCCCAATGTTAAGTAG
>NW_011914886.1:0-2344 GCF_000151845.1 Pteropus vampyrus | reverse complement strand
GACTGACTGGGGAGCCATCCTGTGACATGAGTTTTTATGTGCACTACGAAGTGCAGTGTGCCCATATGATTAAATGGTCATTATGAGTCTGAAACATGAATGCACACAAGTATCTTCTCTTTAGTGTTTAAGCAAGGAAATTACAAAATCTAATTTCCATTTTCCTCTCATGTTTTTTATTTTAAAAATTCAAATGTATGGACAATTTGAAAAAATGGTGCAGTGAACATCTTCATCTAATATCACCAGTTAACATTTTGTTCTCTCACATGTATATGTATATGTGTATATGTGTGTGTGTGTGTGTGTGTGTGTGTGTATATACATATATATATAATCTTTTCTTGAACCATTTGAAAATAATTGCAAGCATCGTGACACTTCACTTATAAATATTTCAGTAGGTTTATAACACATAATTGTCAAATATAACTGTCAAATCATAATAATAGCTATTAGTTATACAGATCTTAACATGTGCCTTGTGCTTAAATCTTTGCATGCAATAGCTCATTAATCAATGACCCTTTGTGGAAGGTATGATTGATCCATTTTATTGATGAAGACCAAAAGATTCAAGCCTGTCTCTGACTTCAAAGTCCATACTTAGAAACATGAGATAGGAATCAACAAAATTATGGAAGGCCAGGAATAAGGACCAAAATGAGCGACACAACATTAAGTTTCCATTGAACTTCAGAGGAAGCAGCAATCATAACAACTAGTGTTTCTGAGAAATGGCTACCCTAGAGGTAAAATCAGAAAAACAGTTTTTTCTTTTTCACTGTTGTTGGGAAGATATGTCCTAAGAACACTGACATTCATAAATCCATTTTCCCTTTTTACTTCCAAAAGTAAAAATAACTTAATGTGAACATTTCTTCTTATCAACTTTTTCTTATGCATAACTGCAATGTCATACTCTCAAAAATATTATAATATATATTATATGAAATTTATTTTACTTTAATTTAAAGACATTAAATATTTTCCTGGTAGAAAGTAATAAATTACTATAAAAGAAATTTCCGTGTGTGGCTGTATAGAGAATTTTTAAATCATAGGAGCTGTCATAGCAGGTCTATTTCTAATGTACATAGAGATGTTATGTGTGCAAATATATCATCCAGAATGCACAAGATCAAAAGCGTGAAACTAAACATAGTTTATAACTCAACAAAACAAGAGTGAAGTTGTGCCAAAACAACTTTGCTCTTCATATTTCCCATTGCAGCAACATTTAGAGAAGGATTGTTTCTGAAAATGTGCATGAGTCAGAAGCGGAGAATGAGTAATACTGTGCTGCGGACTTTATGAATGTTTTACTGCCAAAGGGGCATCATCTAGTTTTTTCAGTAAAGCGATGAGTTGCTGTCTCATATTCAGATTTCAAATAGGAGGAACTTGAATATAATTTGAACAACTGGCGTATTCTGAATTTAGCACTGAGTTTTCTTAAAATGTTTCAGTTTAGTGAATAATACTTTAATCTCAATTTAACTGGGCGGAAATGACTCTTGGGGGCTGAGGGTTACAATAACCTTGGAATAGGTCAACAAGATTCTTTAGCAAGTAGAAAACAAGGTTAGATTGACTTATTCAAAGTCAGAATATGCACGAAAATATATTAGATGTTATGTTGACATTTCAAGTTTCTTTGTGGGTTTTAAAGTTTTATCATGATGAAAAACATTTGTGAGACCCATTATGGGGATAAATTTTATGTCATTTAATTTACAGATTCCAACGGGATTTGGAAATCTCTATATTTCATTCCCAGATTTCCCCCTTTGAGTATAACGTTTTAGATTCTCATTAGGAATGAGTTTCCACATTTTAAGCCAGTGGGGCCATGTTATTTCAGTTCCTCAGTTAACCACCTTTTACTGAGCATCAACTGTGGTTCTAGCACTGGAGTTGGAAAAGTGAGCACAAATCATTTATTTTTTTCTCCTTTTTACTCTTAGATCTTACAAATGAACCTTGTCTTCCCATTTGGCACACCCAGACTTTAGTACAGTTATCCTTGTATATAGTTAATAATAGAAAGAGTGATCAGAATCTTTTTGGAGGGACCTCGCTTTTAAGCTGCTTAAAGAGAACAAGGTTTTTCATGTTAGAATAAGAGACATACCCTAAATGGTATAATGGGACAAGTTTCAGTCTATAGCCTAATTATACCATTTTGTTATAGGTAGAGACCAACATAAAGATCTATCTTTTTAGAGTAGTGTTTAGAACAAAATGTTTTCCCTTCAAATACACAATTTCTGAAAGCAAAATGGGACAGGGGCTGCATTGTGAGCATTTAGGAAAGAACGAGTAATATGTTAATGAATTACAT
>NW_011914885.1:0-1742 GCF_000151845.1 Pteropus vampyrus | reverse complement strand
CCATTCAGCAAAATGAATTGTGGTAGGGCAAACAATAAATTGAATAAAATGAAAATCAGCTCTAACTTCAGTTGATTAAATCTATGAATAAGTAAATGAATCAGTCTACTAATATAATTCCTTATTTTGTTCCTGTTATTGTGCCTATAAAAAAAGGGAGTGAAGTATGTTTATTTCATTGAGTTACAATTATGGTCATCTATTAAAAGATTGAAGGCTGATGTCAGTTTGTCCTTGTTTTTCTTCGTATGTACGCACTTGTTATAAATCAATAAAATGTAGTATTAAAATGATAAAGGCATTATTTTTTAAATATTTAGTTTTCTAGGACTATTTCATTTTTTTAACCAATGACCTTAGATCCTTCCTCTTTAGTAGAATAGTCAGAATTCATAATTTTTCAAATATAATTTCTCTTAAATTATATCACACTGATGCTTTGGGGGAGATGAAATAAGATCAATCTCTCAACGGACTAATGTATCACCTATATACACTGAGCTTGTGATAGATAATTTTCAGAGTGCTGCAACATCCCGTAGTTAACTGTGTGAGAAATTGCTTAGATCAGAATTTATTTGTGCAATTTTGCAACATATGAGATTATGAGATTATCTGTGAATTTTGAGATTTCTATAAGAAAGTGAAATCACTTCAAAAACTTGATCGAATGTTCTCCTTTTAGAATAGTCAAATTAAAAAAAAAGCAGAAAAAAGAACTTGAATTTCTGTAGTCTAACTCTTCCCATGTATTTTGAGCAATTATTTATGCTTGAAAAACCCTTTCTTTTCATGTCGTACTATAATTTTCATCTAAAGCTAAAAATACTAAATGTGTTCTTCCACATAACAGCCCTCTAATTACTTAAAGGTAGTGGTTCTTCCATTTCTCATTCAAACATGATTATTAGAGATTGCATCGTCTTTCTCAGTCTCCCCATGTTAACAACCATCCTCACCTGTGATGTCCAGATAGTGTTCAACCAGGAAAAGGCAATTGTACTCTCTTGTTCTTGACCAGTATTTCCACCAAAGTAGTCACCCAAAACACTCTATGTTCTCACCTATAAAATTTGTTTTGTTTTTAAATATATAATTCTGTTTTGTTGTTTTATAGGTGACATAATTCACAAAGCCTCCCAGCTTTGTGGAGTATAAACAACATAGCATCAAAATTTTCATTATGTTTTTTTTTAGAAAAATATCAAAAGATACAAATGTGATAAGACCCCTTCAGCAGGTCTAGCTTCTTTGAAATTCAGATATGCCTTGTTTAGTGATACAGGTTCATAATGAAATTTTGCTTCATCTAGTTATGCTTTAGAAACTCAGTATTTTTAGTAATACAAGAGTTATATATCAATTTTTTGCATTCCAAAAATTCTAGTTCTGCTAATAATTCTATAATTTAACATTTAAAGTGATAACTGATTCACTAAATTAATTAAAAGTGGAAAGAAAGGAAAAGAATATAAGGGAATACTTTTAATAACCTTAAACTTACTGGGGAAAAAAGTATCTTTTTTAGATGAAGAGTCTTCGATGACAACTTGACTTCCAACATGAGCAGGTCAGGGGTCCTACTTTGTAGAGCTCTTGAGTTCACTGCATGACTTCCAAATGGTATTAGTAGGGATTCCATAAAGAACTAAACTGTCATAATTCAACTGTCTAATTATAGCCTTCCACAAATACTTGGTTTCTCACTCTTATTCACTTAAAGAGTAATTGTCCTTTTTAAT
>NW_011914884.1:0-1976 GCF_000151845.1 Pteropus vampyrus | reverse complement strand
CTAGGTCCCAGTTGGCGAATAGATGGCCCACAGATTTGAATAGCACTGCAAAGGTTGTGAATAACAAACTGATACTGTAATTACAAAACAAGAAAAATTGATTAAAACTTTTGGCCTGAACCAAACTGAGTCCAATTCCTGCTGAAAATAAATTTCAACATTTCCACAGAATTTCCATGAAATTAAGACCAACAGTCTCACAACTTAATATTCAAAATGTCCAAGATATCATTCAAAATCACTTGGCATATAAAGAACCAAGAAAATTTCAATTTGCATGGGAAAAGTCAGTCAACAGATGCCAACACGAAGATAACAAAGAGGTTGGAATTGTCTGACAAAGACTTCAAAGGAGCTATTATAAATATGCTCCAGCATACATGGGAAAAATACTTTTGAAATCAATAGAAAGGAAGTCTCAGAAAATAAATATATATAGAACAAGCAAATGGAAATTTTAAAACTGGAAAATATAATAGCTAAAGTAAAAAAAACCCAACTCACCCAATAGGCTCAATAGCAGAATGGAGAATGTTAGACAAAGAGTTCATGAAATTGAAGATAGAGCAACAGAAATTATTCAATCTGAACGAGAGAAGAAAATAAGAATAAAAAAAGATAAACAGAGTCTCAAGGACTTAGAGTACAATACCAAAGAGGTCTTACATTTGTGTCAATCGAATCTCAGAAGAACAGGAAAAAAGAGTGTGGTACAGGACAATATATAAAGTTATAATGACAAAAAAAATTTTCCAAATTTGGCAAAAAGCAAATTCAAGAACTTCAATGAATCCCAATACAATAAATGCAAAAATCCACTTCCAAACACATCACGATCAAACTGCTAAAAACTAAAGACAAAAGAAAATATTTTGAAAGCAACCAGAGAAAAACAACACATTTCATGATTTGAATAACATCCAATTTCTCATCAGAAACTGTGAAAGCCAGAAGTAAAAGGAATGACATTTTTAAAGTGCTGAAAGAAAATAACTATCAATCCAGAATCCTATATCCAATGAAAAAAATCTTTCAGTAATTAAAAAAATAAAGATATTATCAGATGAAGAAAAATTAAACCAATTCATTTTTAACAGATCTACTCTTTAAAAAAAAAAAAACTATTGAAAGGAATTCTTCATACAGAATGGAAATTATACCCAAAGACATCTGGGCAGTCGAAAATGAAGGAAGAAAAATATAGAATGGTAAAGATTTGGTTAAATATAATAGACTATTTTTCTCCTCTTTACAGTTTAAAATTTGTTTGGATGTTGAAAGCAAAATTTATAAACATTATCTGGTGGTATTTTCAATGTACGTTGTGATAATACATAAGAAAATCACAATATAAAGTGGGGAGAGTAAAGAGACCTATATAATGGTAAAATTTCTATATTCTATTATGACATAGTAAAATATGTATTTAAGTATACTGTAAAGGTTAAGTCTGTATATTGAACAATCATTGAGAAATGTAGAGATATGATGAAAATATCTATAGATAAATTTTAAACGAATATTTTAAAAAGTTCAAAAAAGGAGGCAAAGAAATGGTTGAAAAACAGAAAATAAAAAAAATAACATGTATACCTATCTATGAACATATAAGTAATAAAATTAAACATAAATGGTTTAAACACTCCAATTAAAAGACAGGGATTATGAGAAAGAATAAGAAAACATCACACAACTCTATGTGGTTTACAAAATACAGTATACCAAATATGATGACATAGGAAGGTTAAAAGTAAAAGGATGGAAAATATATGCCATATAAATGCTAATCAAAAGAAAATGGAAGTGGTTATATTAATATCAGAAAAAGTAAACTTAAGAAAAAGCAGAGAAAATTACCAGTGATTACATATGCATTACTTAATGATAAAAGTTGATCACCAAGAAGATATAACTATTCTAAAGGTGAATGCAACTAACAGCAGTTTCAAATGCACGACAAAAACCTGACAAACTTA
>NW_011914883.1:0-2659 GCF_000151845.1 Pteropus vampyrus | reverse complement strand
TCAGAAGTATGTAAATGTGGTAGGATTATGAGAGTAAAGAAGAAGCATAGGAGAACTGAGGTTTTTCTAACATAATCACATTAATAAAATTAAGGACAAAAATCATATGATCATCTCAATAGAAAAAGCATTTTACAAAATTCAACATCCTTTCATGATAAAAACTCTCAACAAAGTAGGTATAGAAGAAACATACCTTAACATAACAAAAGCCATACATAACAAGACCGAAGCTAACATTATTCCCAATGATGAAAAGCTGAAAAGTTTTTTTCTTTAAGATCAGTAACAAGACAAGGGTGCCCACTCTTGCAAGAAAAATAAATAAAAAGCATCCAAATCAGAAAGGAAGAAATTAAATCATCTGTTTTCAGATGGCATGATCTTACATATAGAAAACCCTAAAGACTCCACCAAAAAACTATTAGAACTAATAAATTCAGTAAAGTTGCAGGACACAAGATCAGTATATACAAAAATCAGCTGCATTTCTATACATTAACAATGACCTGACAGAGAAATTGAGAAAATAATCCCATTTACGATAGCATCAAAAGGAATAAAATACTGAGGAATAAATTTAACCAAGAAAGTGAAAGATCTGTACACCGCAAACTATAAAATATTGATGAAAAAAACTGCAGAAGACACAAATATATGACAAGACATTCTGTGTTCCTGGATTAGAAGAATATTGCTAAAATGTCCTTACTACCCAAAGTGACCTATGGATTTTAATGCAATCCCTATCCAAATTCCAATGGCATTTTTCATAGAAATCGAACAAATAATCCTAAAATTTGTATGTAACCACAGAATTCTAAGAGTCAAAGCAATATTGAGAAAGAAAACATAAAATTTCTAGAAGAAAACATAGGTGGTAAGCTCTTTGACATTGATCTTGGTAATAACTTTTTGGATTTGACATCAAAAGCAAAAATAAACAAGTGGACTACATCAAATTAAAAAGCTTCTGCATGGCAAAGGAAGCCATCAGCAAAATGAAAAGGCAACCTATGGAATGAAAGAAAATATTTACAAACCATATTTCTAATGAGTTAATATTTAAAATATACAAGAAACTCATATAACTCAATAAACAAATAACTCAATTTAAAAATGAGAAAGGAACTGAATAGACATTTTTTTCAAAGAAGACATACAAATGGCCAACAGGTACATGAAAAGGTGTTTGACATCACTCACCATCAGGGAAATGAGAATCAAAACTACAATGAGGTGTCACCTCACACTTGTTAGAATGAGTATAATCAAGACAAGAGATAGCAAGTATTGGAAAGAATATGGAGAAAAGGGAGCCCTCGTGCACTGTTGGTGAGAATGTAAATTGGTGCATGGAAAATCATATAAAGGTTCCTCAAAAACTTAAAAATAGAACTACCATATAATTCACTTCTGGGTATATATCCAATGGACATGAAAACAAGTATCTCTAAGAGATATCTGCACTCCCATATTCATTCTATTATTCACAATAGCCAAGATATGGAAAAAATCTAAATATCTGTAAAAAGATGAATGGTTAAAGAAAATGTAGTATATATACACAAGAGAATACTATCCATCCATGAGAAAGAAGGAAATCCTACCATCTGCACAACATGAATGGCCCTTGAGGACATTATGCTAAGTGAAAGAAAGTCAGTCGGAGAATGACAAATAATGTAGGATATCACTAATATGGGGAATCTTAAAAAAACAAACTCATAGAATGATGGCTGCCAGGGGTTGAGGGCGGGGGAAAGGATTATAGGGAAAAGATGGTAAAAGGGTACCATCTTTTGAATAAGATCTAAAGATCTAATGTTTAACAAAGTGGCTACAGTTGATAATGCTGTATTGTATAATTGAAATTTGCTAAGAGAGCAGAACTTAAGTATTCCCACCAAAAAAAAAGTAAATACGTGAGGTGATGATATGTTAATTAACTCAAAGGTGGTAATCATTTCACAATGAATCACTGTATTAAATATATTATAATATACACTTAAATATATTACAATTTTCTCCAAAAAAGGAGAGACAAATACAGACATACAGTTAATTGTTCTATTGTAATTGTAACTGGAAACTATCATAGCTTATAGACCTCCACATGGCTGTGAGAGAAGTGAGAAAAGTGTAAGGGCTTTTTTTAATCTAGAAATTAAAACAACACTTCCGAATGTCCACTAATATGCATGATCCTCTACACTTAGTACATTATGAGAACACATGAGCTATATTTTTAGTTCTCTCAAACTTGTAAAATTATAATTCAATTAAGTAATTCAGAGTTTAACTTACATTTTCTTGTGTTCTGGGCTTGAACCCCTAATTTTAGGTGAAATTCTCTTATCTGTCGTTTTAGAATGTTTGATGTATTTCTTGCTGTCAATAAGTCTTGATAGGTCAGTTGCAAAAGAATTACAGCCATCATCTGATAAAGTGATATTTTCTTCTGCCTGGGGAACAATCAAGAGCCACAGTCAGCCATGTTCTCTTTGGACATGTAAATTGTATGTGACATTCTAGGTCAAATCATTCATTACAGTTCAAAATTCTCTCTAAAATGGTGCCACCAAACGGAATTTTGTTGAAAAGTGTTTATCCCTTAGTTCATTGGTCCAGATTAGGTACTTATTCTAATTACCTCTAA
>NW_011914882.1:0-1634 GCF_000151845.1 Pteropus vampyrus | reverse complement strand
CTCCAATTTAAACGATGGCCTTGCTGGATAAAGTAGTCTTGGTTATAGGTCTCTGCTTTCATCACTTTGAATATTTTGTGTCAATCTTTTCTGGCTGCAGAGTTTCTGTTGAGAAATCAGCCCAATGGTCTTATGAGAGCTCCTTTGTATATAACTAATTGCCTTTTTCTTGCTGCTTTTAAGAGTCTCTCTTTGTCTTTAACCTTTGGCATTTTAATTATGATATGTCTTGGTGTGGTCCTCTTTGGGTTCTTCTTGTTTGGGACTCTGTTTCCTGGACTTATATGTCTATTTCCTTCACCAGATTTGGGACGTTTTCAGTTATTATTTCTTCAAATTGGTTCCTAATCCCTTTCTCTCTCTCTCTCTTCTCCTTCTGGTACTCCTATGATGCAAATGTTATTATGCTTGATGTGTTTCCATAAGTCCCTTAAACTATCCTTATTTTTCTTAATTCTTTTTTCTTATTGCTGTTCCAATTAAGTGTTTTCTGCTACCTTATCTTCTAAATGACTGATCTGATTCTTTGTTTCATCTAATCTACTATTAATTCCTTCTAGTGTATTCTTCATTTGAATTATTGTATTCTTCATTTTTGACTGGCTCTTTTTTATGATTTCTATGTTCCTTTTAATACTTACTATCTCTTCGTTAAAGTTTTCACTGAGTTCATCTATCTCTCCCCTAAGTTCAGTGAACATCATCACAACCAGTGTTTTGAACTCTATATCTGGTAGGTTGCTTGTCTCCATTTTGTTTAGTTCTTTTTCTGGAGTTTCCTCTTGTTCATTCATTTGGTACTTGTTGCTTTGTCTTCTCATTTTGACTGCCTCTCTGTGTTCATTTCTGTATATTAGGTAGATCTGCTATATCTCCCAGTCTTAGCAGAGTAGCCTTATGTTGTAGACATTCAACGGGGCCCAGAAGTACAATATCCCCAGTCGGCTGAACTGGGTGCTTAAGGAGTGTCCTTTGTATGGGTTGTGTTCAACTACCCTCTTGCTGTAGCTGAACTTTGGTTGCTATTGGCATATCAGTGGATGTGGTTGACTCTCAGG
The DNA here is from genome assembly GCF_000151845.1 of Pteropus vampyrus. NCBI lineage: Eukaryota > Metazoa > Chordata > Mammalia > Chiroptera > Pteropodidae > Pteropus > Pteropus vampyrus. Next base: position 576 of record NW_011914882.1, on the reverse strand, counting down.
CTGACTGGATGCAAGGATTGCCGAAGACCATAGCATTTAAGCTGCTAAGTGTGGGCTGACCCCAAGGAGAAGGTTTCACCCCAGTGGGGCTCTGGTGTCTGCCAAGACCACCTTTTGGATGTGCCACTTGTAGACTAATCAAGTGGTACTCTGTTGTGGTCTGAAGCCAGCCACTGGGCGTGTTGGTTCTGGAGCCTCTCAGGAGGGGCTCTGGTGCAGGCCAAGTTCAGTCACTGCCTGTGACCTGCCTAGGGCCACCTGGTAAAAGATAGAAAGCAATCTGTAGTTGGTAGTTCCCTGTGCTGGGCCTGGAGGTTTATAGGAGAGGCCACTCTAGGAACCAAAACTGTCTGTGACCCATACCCAACCTGGGGCCACTCAGCAAAAGGCACAGGGCACCCTGAGGTCAGTCGCTACCTGCCATCTTCCTGTAAGGCACAGCTGCTGAAAGAACTCCAGGTAGTAGCAGTTGGATGAGTGGGGTCTCAGGAGTCACCAGGGTGGGGTGAATGGTGTTCATCCAGATTAGTGCAGATTCTGATTTGGCACCAGAACCAAGCCTGGGACCACTCAGCA
>NW_011914881.1:0-1828 GCF_000151845.1 Pteropus vampyrus | reverse complement strand
TGCTGGCAGAGGACAGAATGAGGGTACTGAATGCCTGAAGGTACCAGTCTAGGAAATATTCAAGACAAAACATTTACTGAAAACCTTTTGCCTAGAGCTAAACAAGCATTTCAGAATCATTAATGTCTGAAGCTGATTTTCATGAAAAAAAAAAAACAAAAACAAAAACCACAAAACATCTAATTTTAAAAAGCAGCTGATCTTCAGGTTTTTACCTTTTCTCCTTATTTCATCTAAAAACACAAGTAGGAAAAGTTGGCTTGGAAATCATTCAAAATTGGATTTTTCTTTTATAGCTTTCCCTCAAAATTCCTCATGTAAGTTTTCCACATAAAAAAGCCAAGCCTCAGCCCTACGGAAAACCTCCTGCAGATATTTTCCTGTTTTTGCTATCTTGTCCAATTTTGGAAACTGTAGGAACCACACCAAACCCACCTATTGTAATTAGTAGGAAAAAGGTGGGTGGTGAAAAACCATACTCCCGTCACTTTTGACCTTAGCCTATTCCTAGTTTTAAAACCGTAATTTAAGATTGATGCCCTTGTCTCAAGAGCAACCAGTGCATGTCCAAAAGCATGAGCTCTAGTTTTCAGGGACAAACCCATTCTAATAACTCTGGGACTCAGACGTACAGCTGAGTCTAAGACCCTGTGGTAGGTTTCCTGCTGGTCTCTGAGTTCACGGTACCTGTCCATGAAACGTACTGCCCTTCCGCATGGGCAATGTGTTGGCCAGTGACTTGTTTTGGCCAATGAAATGTGAGCGAAAGTTTAAGTTTGCTGATCCGGCAGAAAGCGCTGAGAGGCGTGGGGGTCTTCCTCCAGCAGTCTTGCTCTCCTTTCCTTCTCCCAAAAGAACGACATGTTCCAGAAAGAGACTGCTCTTTTAGCCTGAACTCCAGAATAAAGATCTATGGAGCCACTTGCAGCTGATCTGTAATGTAAGCAAGGGGGAAAAAAAGAAACGCTTCGTTTTTCAAGCCACTGAGATTTGGTTACCATAACGTGACCTACTGAAAGATGACAGACGGTGAATTAAAAATCACAATAAAAATAAAAATATGTCTACACACTAGAGGCACCAGGCAGCTTGCTGCTCAGCCTCCTCTCTGCCACCAACAGCAGGTGCTCTGTAGAAAGTGAGAGGGAACTTTGCGGTAGGCTGGCCTCTTTTCTTCTGCAAGGCTTGTTGTAACAAATATTCTCTTTCTGGTACACAAGCTGGCAGGAAGTTTCTTGAATTTTTTTTTTAAATTCATTTCAAAGGTTCAGAATTTTTTGAGTCTAGAACAAACTCCAGTGTTTTAACAAATTTAAAGGGAGATTTTTAACAAATTTCTTGCCCTGCTGAAAGTCACCATTGCTGTTTGAACAGAGCAGATTGTTTCCTATCTTTTCTGTATCACTGGTTAGAAAAACTAGAATTTCCCAAATTAGAGTCATTTTTTTTCCTATGGATTTTGCCATTAGTGACCTCAGCGGTCTCTCCAGGAAGATAGAAAACCTTTCATTAAACATTCCGTGAATGTGGGTGTAGCCGAGAGCCTACCTGTGGTCATCCTATTGTACAAGAGCAAAATAAGAATTTCATAGTTACAGAGAAAGAGAAAAAAAGTGGACTTTCATGGAAATATGGTGCTTGGCAGGGTGCTATTCTGGAGGAAACAGAAACCAACTAAGGAAGGTGATAAAAATGCTCTATAATGAGCTGGTTCTTGTATCCATTTAATTTTAGTAGAATCAGTGCATCATTTTATTCAGCACACATAGGAGCCTTCTGTATGTCAAAATAACTTTCTCAATATCAAACATGTATATGCTGCTCATGA
>NW_011914880.1:0-2606 GCF_000151845.1 Pteropus vampyrus | reverse complement strand
AGGGCAGGGTAAACCTGCAGTCACTAAATGAAATAACCCTAATAACAATCTAATAATGTATCCATTTGTGTATAAAACAGGAGCGAGACTAGAAAAATCTCAAAGGTAGGTTATAACACAGCATTAGAAATCCTGACCTCGAAGTCAGAAGTCCTGTGCTGAGTCAGTTCCTAACACCTCATTACTGGTTGCGCTAACTTGGAGAAATGCTACTTACTATTTGAATTCTTTTTCCTTTTATGTAAAAAGAATGAAAATGTCAGATTTGCAAGGCTTTTGCAATAGTTAAATGAGATAGTAAAGTACTTTGCTGTTCAGCTGAAAGGCAACACCATGCAGCAGAATTATTTGAACGCTGGAAAGCGCTGCATGGACAGAGAGTTGTGTTAATAAGCCTATAGCTGACACTACTGTGAATAATTGTTTCAAAGCGGTGTTAGGCTGGAGTGTGAAGGGGCTTCTCATTAGGAGCAGCACGTATTATGTAAAAAAACACAACAAAACAGAACCAGACTGACTTAATGAGACTGATCGATCCTATTTTAAGGGGATAGTGGGAGATATTCCAACCACAGAGAAGTGATAAGGAAAAAACCTCCTTCTTTTTTTCATCACCTAAACCAGTGGTTCTTGAATCACCTGGGGCACTTTCAAAAATGGCTGGAAATGTGTGGACCTGGAATATTGTGAGAACTCCATAAATATTTACTGAATAAGTGAACACTGCTAAGGTTGCAGTGAGCTAAGCACCCTCATACATTACTGATAGGAGAGTAAATTAGCCTGATCTTTAGAGAAAGCAATGTGTCAATAGGTATCAAATTTTTTTTGTTTAGTTCGGTTTTGTTTTTGTTTTAAGTTGATACCCTTAGTTGAATGATTCTATGTCTAAGAACCCATCCCAAGGAAATTATCAAAGAGAACAAAAATGTAAACATAAGGATGACTTTATGTTTGTATATTATACCATTGAGGATAGCTAGACTTACTTTGAACCTGAATAAAACACTGATGCTCTATAGACACAATGTTATGGGTGGGAATATTTACAGATAAACAAAAGGAATAATAAACCAAAACAAGTTGCTGCAAAAAATTAGGTGTCATCTTACACAAAATCAGCCACCCTGCAGCTCATTAATATTTCAAAAAGTTGAGAACCTGCCAATCAGTTCAGGTCTGGTAGGGTCAAGCCTTAGCCTTCCACCATCCTGGTGATCTCCACTAATCTCAAAATAAAATAGAAGACAATTAGCAACTAAAGCATCTTAAAGGAACAAGTAATGTTGCCAGCTAAGACAGCACAGGGAAAAAGAGAATAAAATTCACTTCACGGGCTTTCTTTTTAAACCTCCAATCTTCTTGAGTCAGGACTGCTCAGGATTTGCAACTCATCGCCAGCTGAAGATTCTCCACCACAAATGAGCATTTTCTAGAGATCGATTGTTTACTTATCCAGAAAAACCCCACTGAAAACCTGCACAAATCACTTTAAGTTCTACCTTCCTGTGGGCTACAAAATACAAATATTGTCCCAGGAGTGCAACAAGAAGGATTCACTTTTAAAAGAAAAAAAAAAAAAAAATGAAGTTCTACGCAAGAGACTAAATGGTGAGCTCTCAGGTTTTTAGTAACAATGGTCCAAAATATGAGAATGATAACCAAGAGAGCAGAAGAGTTTTTTTTATTAAATACATTCCTCAAGTACTATTAGGCATCTGCTTACCAAATGAGTCAGACATCATAGCTAATCAGCCAGATAACCCTGGTATGGGGGAATCTGTAGACGACATACAAGCAACCAAATATAAAAGGATAAATAGCATATATGTAGTGTCTGATACTCCTCAAAGCACTTTTCACACATGATTTATCATTCAATCCTCACATTGACTCCATAAGGTAAGCAGAAAAGGAAAGATTTGACCAGCACACAGATCTAGGTTAGCTGACTGGCCCACGCTTAGAGCCAATTGATTATTGAAGACATCAAGTTTCAAATCTAGGTCTTCCAGTTCTCACCATATCACATTAGGATAGCAGACGTAAATTCTACATATGTGATATGAGTAAATGAACAGACAAGATAGCATGGTAGAACCAAGACCCAGAAGCCACACTGCTCACCTCAAGTCCCAGTGCTATCACCTATAGGTAGTGTAATTTGGGGCAAATTATTAAAACCGTCTGTGTATCAGTTTCCTCACCTTCCAAGTGGGGATAATAACAGCATTTAGCCATAGGGTGATTATGAGGATCATGTATAAAGTGCTGAGCCCAGTGACGGGTACATAGCAAAAGGTTCAATAAATGTTAGCTACCATAATTATGAGGATCACTGATTAAGAGTCAGGAACAACTCTCTGCTTAATCAAGATATGATGCAAATATACTGAGCCCTGCCTGTCAGGTGTGTTTTAGGTGCTGTATTAGTTTCCTATTGCTACTATAACAAATTACCACAAACCAAGTGGCTTAAAATGACAGAGTTATGGAGGTCAGAAGACTGAAATGGGTCTTACTGGGAAAAATCAAGTGTCAGCAGAGCTGTGTTCCTTCTGGAGGCTCTAAAGGAGAATCCATTTCCTTGTCTTTTCTAGCTTCTA
>NW_011914879.1:0-1021 GCF_000151845.1 Pteropus vampyrus | reverse complement strand
AAGCCCTGAGAGTGCTCTCCAAATAATCCTTAAAAAAAAATCCAGCTGGGATTTCATCCCTGTCAAGCTTAGATAACTTGAGTTAAAATAAAAAGGTTTAAAAAGCCTCCCCACCTTACGTCACATGTCTGAACCATATGAAAAAATAACACCATCACTGAGGCATCTACCTCCCACTACTCTGACAGCAACTGGAAGGTCACAATTAAGTGGAAATTCGCCGCACAGCCCGTTCAGTCTTAAGGGGGAAGGGAAAGAAAAGCGAAGAAAAGGGTATATAATCTTGGCGCCCCAAAGGTAGGCAGGCAGCTTAGTGGAAAACCCAGTCCCGCCTGCCTGACACCTTATCCCTATCCAACAGATAATGCCGACTCCAAGATGCTGGTCATTTCCTTAGAGAAAGTGGGGCCCCCCAAACCCAGAAAATAACCGAAAACAGCCGGCGGACCCGGCCACCCCATTTCCCGAGGGTGGAAGGTGCAGCTGGCGAAGTGTTCGCGGCTGTCCACGAGGCACAATTCTTTCATTTCGGCCGCAGGAAGGACAGTCAGGGCGCATCTCCCCGGGCGGCCCGTGGGGTCCCCAGAGGACGACGGCCCCAGGGCGCCCCTCGCCCTCCCCCCCGATGGCCGCCGTCGGGGCGCCCGCGGCCCCCGCCCGGCACCTACCGCAGTGGCGCCGGCGCCCGCCGACCCGATCGGCGGCAGCTTCTCGCGCTCCGGCTCCCTCCCTTTCCTCTCCTCGGGCGCGGCCGCCGCCACCGCCGGCGGCGCGGCGGGCGACGGCACCCGACCCGCCTCACTCATGTCCGGCGGGGCGGCGGGATGAAAAAGACTAAAGATCTGTAAGGACGCTCTAGCTACGTCTACATGGATTGTCTCGGAGGCTTTTGGAGATTTGCGGATGTAATTGTAGAGATCTGCTGCATAGGGTCCACTACGAAGATTCAGAATTCTCGTATATTACCTTCTTAGTCTTCGCTGTTAAATTATTGCTTGGAGGGTTATATGTAAGGGAAATT
>NW_011914878.1:0-1196 GCF_000151845.1 Pteropus vampyrus | reverse complement strand
GTTAATTTTATTTTAGAGGTCACTGTTAACATGGTTCCTATAAAAGGTCTAATGAAAGTCCACATAAGGGGCTTAGTAAGACTGTGTTTTTCCTATATTGATCTATGCACATTAGAAAAAAAAAAAATTTAATAGAGTCCAAGTTGCTTGCAAGTTAAGCTTCATGGGATCTGGGTTGGGCAGGGAATCTGTGGCACTAGGAAGAAAGAAATGAAGTATAAAGATGCCCTAGTAAGGAAGCAGACAGGTTTTGATGGATATGTTGGGAGAGTAAGGAGTCAGTGGCCATCAGCTTTCCATGAGTTTACTCTTTGCCTCTCTACCAGGGTTGAAAGTGCCAAAGGGCAGACTGTTCCCCTTGCAATGTGTAGCACAGTGGGGACATTTAGTAAAGATTTTTTTTTTTTCACTTTGTAGCTGAGGTGAAGAAATGGTGAGATATTCAAGAGGGAAGAGTATTCTTCTGGTGACACAGTCTGAGGCCTGAGCAGCATCGCTCATGTCTACTGTGGAATGGAGACAAAGGTTTTCTGAACGCTGGAACAGGGCTCTGCAAACTATAGCCTACAGTCAGTGAGCGAAGAATGGTTTTTATATTTTTAAATAGTTAAAACAATAAAAGAAATCTGTTGTATCATATGAGAAAGTTTTATGACATTCAAATTTCGGTCTCCATAAATAAAGTAAGTGGGCACAGTTGAGTAGTTGTGACAGAGACCGTATGGCCCACAAAACCTAAAATATTTGCTATCTGACCATCTACAGAAAAAGTTTGCCTACCCTGTGAGAGAAGAGTCACTTCCATTTCTTGAGCACTTACTGTTTGCCAGTACTATAGGTATAATTTTATATGCATTTCCTCATTTAATTTTCACAACTCTTGCTATTACTAAAAGATAAATGGAAGCATATTATTAGGAAAATATAATACAATGATTAATAATGAAGTACTCAAATGACTAATTTTGTCCCTGATAAGCTGTAATTAGTTAACTTATCCTTAGGTCAAATTCTCATTGCCTATTTTATATACACACATCGCACTGAAACACAGAAACACATAAATATATATAAGATTTTATATATACATATATAAGATTTTATATATATTATGATATATATAAGATATATATAATATTATGTGTATGTGTATATATATATATATATATATATGTGTATATATATATATATATATA
>NW_011914877.1:0-2528 GCF_000151845.1 Pteropus vampyrus | reverse complement strand
ACACATGGTCTTTAGAAATTCGTTAAAATCTCTTATCCTCGTCTATCTATAGCGCCCATAAATTCCTTGGAGTTTCTCTCTTTCTTCTGCCCTGTCTCTGCTGCCCTGGACTCTTGGTCCCCTCTCTTCTCTGTCCACGTTATAGTTCTATATAAGCTCCAGATAAGTCATGCCTCACCGGTCCCACAAAGCACCCTGAGGATTGAGGGATGTGTTCCATATTAATTGCTTTTCTCATGAGAGTCAGATTCCCACCCCCCCTTTTTTTTCATAGAAAATGAGGGGGGAACAAAGAGCTAGAGAGCAAAGGAGGAGAGGGGATGCTGTGAACTCTCAAACATTAATAATTTTTATCCCATAACATGTACATTTAAGTGTATAAAAAACTCTATGGAGTTCATCTATGGGATGGCTTTAGTTTCAATGTCCCTTAAAAAATTGAGCTAAAGGGTTCTCTTAAGGTATTAAGGGGATAATTTAAAAAAATAGTACATAAAAACATTTTTCTTGTACTCCCTGTGCCCTGAAAGTATAGAGTAAATAATGAAGGCTTTTAAAATTGGTTCCCTTCCAGGTTGTAGTCCAGTCCATGTAAAATGGATGAGATAGCACTTTAGATCAAAAAATTAAAGGGAAAGGCAGTCCCTCATATCATGCTTGGCACACAGTAGGGCTCCATGAGAGAATTCAATGAAAGGAAGAATCCAGAGCAGTGGTTTGCAGCCCTGGAGGTACATTGGAAGCATGTGGGGCACTTGAAAAAATATCGTTCTCTGGTTTCTGCCCCCAGAAATTCTGATGTATTTGGTCTCAGGTATGGCCTGAGCACTGGCATTTTAAAAAGCTCACCAGGTGTTTCTATTGCACAGCCAAGGTTCAGAAACACACCCTGCTCTAAAGGGAAATGATGAGTCCTTCTCTCATATTTCCCTTCAGATCTTTACAAAGACACCATATCATCATGGCTCAGCCATGGGGTTGGAAGGTCTAAGGCTAATCAGTTTGAGATAAAAATTTTATTATGGAATTTTTCTGTTAGATGTTTACAAAGTACGGTGTGTGTGTGTGTGTGTGTGTGTGTGTGTGAGAGAGAGAGAGAGAGAGAGAGAGAGAGAGAGAGAGAGAGAGAGAGAGAAAGAGAGAGGGAGAGAGAGAGAGAGAAATTTTTTCTGAGTCTTTTGAAGTTTTATGTCTTTAGCAGGGTTCCCAAGTTTAGAAATTTTGGAGCATTCCCTCAAGTAACAAGTATAGTTTTATATCTAAATCCAAAGTAAAATTGGCAGTAATTATTAGCACAAATCAGCAAGCAAAATGTTGCAACCAATAGAGAAAAGATGTTCTGATAGTCCTCAGTGGTACTATTATTTTCATATATTCACTAGGTTCAAGATTAGTTTATTAATTCTGTATCAGGTTAAGGGAATGGAGGCAGCTGGTAATCATTTCTTCATTTATATTTTCATGCAACAGCCATCTGCTGAATGTCTTCTATGTGCCAAGACCTGATTAGGGTTGGGAATACAATGGTGAATAAAATTACAGAGCCCTTTTCTTCAATGCAGTGGGAAACAGAGACAAGTGAACAAGCACTTGCACTAAGTGTGGGTGTGCAGTGATGGGGAACACAGGATGCTGTGAGAGCACATAGTTGGAACATTCAGCCCAGACATGATTGACAGACTGAGGACTTGTGATACCTCCTGGAAACAATTACTTTGGGGAGAGTGGCAGCCATGGAATATACTATTTGGATTTTCCTTTAAGAAAGAATTTCCTGTTCAGCTACTGAGAGTGCAGTTATCTGATAGCATCCAGCTGTTAGTGCTGTCAGGATTTGCCCTAGCTTCCAAGCTGAGGCCATGCTTTTCCAGGCAGGGGGAACAGCATTATTTATGTGCATAGAATGGAGTGAAGAGTAGTAGGAAAAGGAGAAGAAAGAGGTAAGGAGGGGATTGTGGTCCAAATCATAGAGGGCCTTGGAGGCGATCGTGGGAATACTGGCTCCTACTCAAAGTAATATGGGGTGGGAGGAAGATGTTGACTGGGCAGCCATATAAATTGATTTATGTCTGATAATATCCTATATCCTGCCTTCGCGCCAGCCCACTTCCTTCCCTTGAGGCAACGACACCCAGCCCTCCAGGACTTGGCATCTAGCAAAGCAGTATACCTTCTGGATGACTCTTAGTCTGACAGCTGTGGATAGCCTCTCTGCAGTGAGATCTCCAAAGAAGTTAAAGATTTCGTCTCTGACTTCAAGAGTGTTATACTGTCATGAGTGAAACTAAATACATTCTTGGGTCCCAAATTGTGAAGGTCATCAAGCATCAAGGCCAGGAAATACGGTAAAGGAAAAGTCCGGTCTTTCTAGTGTGACAGGTAAAATCACTGGGTTTTTATCCCAGGAAGGGGAAACCAACACTTTTACTTTGACTTTAAGCTACAATTGCCTTCCTTGACTTTCTCTGTTTGGTGATCAATGAGCTTGGCACGTAAGTGGCCTCGGAAAATCCTGGGTTGATGTACAA
>NW_011914876.1:0-1662 GCF_000151845.1 Pteropus vampyrus | reverse complement strand
TCATATATTGTTAGGGGAAGTTATTTTCAGTCTTCTTTAATCAGTATCTCCAGAAATACTGATTTACTGGTTTATCTCATATTATTCCATCTCAGGCTAGGTTGAAGATTTACTTTACTAGTTTAGAATTTAGAATACTCTCAACCGGAACCAAAATTTAAAGCAAAGCTCATCCTTCAAGCAATCATCTGGCTTTGCAATATTTTAGAGCTCATTTTTTATTACTTTATATTAGTTTCAGGTATACAGTACAATTGTTAGACAGTTATATAATTTATAAAGTGATCCCCCCAGCCAACTACTCTAGCATCCATCTGGCACTACACATAGCCATTACAATAATATTGACTATATTCCCTATGCTGTACTCTACATCCTCATAACTGTTTTGTAGATACTAATTTGTATTTATTCATCCTTTCATCTTTTTCACTCGGTCCCCCAACCTCCCTCTCCTCTGGCAATCACCAGTTTGTTCTCTGTATTTGTGAGTCTGTTGTCATTTAGTTTGTTCATTTCTTTTGTTTCTTAGATTTTGCATATAAGAGAAATCATATGGTATTTATATTTCTCTGGCTGCCTTATTTCACTCAGCATAATACCCTCTAGGTCTAACCATGTCATTGCAAATTATAAGATTTCATTTTTTGTGGTTGAGTAATATTCCACAGTATATGTGTACCATAACTTCTTTTGAGAGTTCATTTTAAATGGTTCTTTAGATTTTAAAACAATTTCAGAGAGGCAAAACTTCTTGGATACTTACAAATATAGATGTAAAAATCCTTAATAAAATACTAGCAAACCAAATCCAGCAATACATAAAAAGGATTATATACAATGGCCAATTGGGATTTATCCCAAAAATGTAAGATTGGTTTAACATCTGAAAATCAATTAATGTAATATACCATGTTGATAGAGAAAAAAGGACAGAAAAAAAAAAAAACATGATCATCTCAATTGATACAGAAAAGGTGTTTGACAAAATCCAACACCCTTTCATGATTAAAAACACAAACTAGGGATAGAAGGGAACATTCTCTCCTGATAAAAATACATCTATGAGAAACTATGAAAAATGCACAGCTAACATTATACTTAACGGTAAAACAATGAATGATCCCTCTAGAATCTTCGATAAGACAACAACATCCACTCATAACTTCTATTGTACTTGAGGTTTAGCCATGACAATTAGACAAGAAAAAGAAGTAAAAGGTACCCAAATTGAAAAAGAAGAATTAAACTATCTCTATTTCCAGATGCCATGATCTTGTGTGTGTGTGTGTGTGTGTGTGTGTGTGTATACACATGTATATACACATATATATACACACATATGTGTATATGTGTGTGTGTGTGTGTGTGTGTGTGTACATATTCCTAAGGAATTCTCAAAAACCTGCTAGAACTAATAAACAAGTTTAGCAAGGTTGCAATATATAAGATCACCATATAAAAACCAACTATATTTCTATACACTAGAAACTTTGACCTTTGGGCAAATTAGTTAACATTTCTGACCACTATTTCCTCATAATCTGAAATGAATAATAAAACCAATCTCTATTTATAATAACATAAAAAAATAATAACTTTAACAAGAAATGCGAGACTTTCACCCTAAAACTATGAACATTGTAGAAAGAAATTTAAAAA
>NW_011914875.1:0-1752 GCF_000151845.1 Pteropus vampyrus | reverse complement strand
GCATAGGAAGTATCTTCTCTGATCATTCCCCTGGTTGCTTATTTATTATCTTCTCTCCTCATAAACTATAACTCCATAAAAGTAGGAATATAATCACCAACACTGCAGTACACAGCACGTGGAAATCCCCTAATAAATATCTATTTCATGACAGAATAGACGACTCTACATTCCAATTTATTTAAAAAAAAAAAAAAAAACCTAAAGAAAGAAGAGGAAGGGGGGAAGTAAAGAGGAGGCACCAGTAGAATAAAAATAAGCTAGATATCTTCCAAATCACTGGAGAATAAAAGAGACAAAAATAGAAAAAAAAATGAAGGGAAACAGTAAGAACAGATTTTTTAAAATGGAAAGCAAACGATATAAAAAATGTGAGAATAAAGTATATAGGTTATCAAGTAAATGTACATAGGTTTAACAACTCTATTATGATCAAAGCCTCTCATGTAGAAACACAAGAATCTTAAGATAAAATGCATAAAAGAGATGTACCTAAAACAAAATTATATGAAAAGATTAATAAGAGGGTTAGCAAAGATATATGAGGAAAATGCAACCATGCATAGAGTCAGGGCTGGCAATGTTAATATTATAGAGCATAGAATTGAAGGCAAAGAGCATCAGAGATGAGATGAGGTATAACCTACTCTCTATATATAAGTCCAATAAACTTTTACATATAAAACATATACACACGTGTATATAGTAAATATTATAAAGATAGTTCAAACCATAGGAAATTGCCAGTGTTTAATTGTCTTAACCTATAAAACCAGCAATTTCTAATGTGCTTAATACAAAAAGAAAACACAATCACAGAAGAAATTAACACAGTGCTATCAACTTTGATTAAGTAAACAAAGGATAGAAGAGATTTGAATAATATAATTATAGTTTCTTTTAATTATTATATATTAATTATATTGTAAATAGATATTCTTTGAAATGTCTACATGATAGTTACAATATTGATCACATCATATACCATGCATATACAAAAACTGATAATTTGCAAAATTGGGAATAACATTGGTCATACACTCTATCTAAAATGCAATAAAATTAGATGTTAATAACGAAATATGAACAAACTAAAAGGCAAGCCAATTGAAACTTAAGAAACAAAGTCTTAATCTTTAAAGTCTTGGATTACTCTTCAGATAAAAATCATCTTTGGGTAAAAGTATAATTCAAAACAGCAACCACAGATATTTAGAATTTACCAGTAACGAAAACATTACATATAAAAACTTTTATAATTCAGTTCTAGCTACCCTTAGAGAAGAACTTACAACTTTAAGTTCTCTTATATTAAAGAAGAAACAATAAAATTTAAAGAATTAGGAATCCAGCTCTAATATGTGCACTAGCTAGTTCTATGAAACAACTAATTAAATCTCTGACAATCCCAGTCAGAAGCAAGAAAGCACAGTACCCAGTGATATAAAAGAAAAAGGGTATATAATTGCTGATCCAGAGAGCTATTTTTAAATAATAAAAAGCTGTTTGCAGTTCTTTGCCAATAAACTCACAAAATCAGAATGAGTCTTTGAAATATAAATTGTCAATACTAATTGAAGAAGTAAAAAAACCAAGAGTTGCAATAATCATGGAAGAAATTGAAATATATATTTAATAAAATATTAGTTCATTTGAATTTATTTATTTATTTATTTATTTTTTTAATTAATTTCAGGACAATTGCCCAGGACAATTTCACAGGTAAGTTCCTTCAAAGTTCACAGAACATGA
>NW_011914874.1:0-1556 GCF_000151845.1 Pteropus vampyrus | reverse complement strand
AGCAGGCCCAAGCCGGAGCTGGTGGAGCTGAGACGTCTGGAGGGTCGGTGCTGAATGAGTCTGGGCTTCTTGCGACAACAAATTCCACCCCACGCAGGTCCACTACCAGTCTGCCTGGAGACAGGCAAGATGGCCCCACCGGCCCCTCCAGGACCCAGAACACAATGAAAAGCAAAGATTTTGTGGAGAGATTCATCTTAGCATTATGTGCCAAAGACGTTGGCTTGGGATCATTTTTCCAGCTACTGAACTGACCTATAGCATGTTGTTTTTAAAATTCTTGCTGGTAAATGCCAGACCAAGAGAACCATCAGAGATTTGAAATAGGCACTTTGAACTCAAAAATATCCTTCTTTTGAAAATTTCATACTCTGAAAAGCAAGAGAGTTTTGGAAACTCCATTATTCAGAGCAGGGTACATGGAAAAGACATTTCAAATAAAGGGTTTTTTTTTAGGGGTGGAGGCACATGGCCCTCCTCTCCTGTGGGAACCAGGGGTAAGTGTGGTTTGCTGGCCGCCCTTCCCGGTAAAAAACCAGAGGATAGAGTACAGCAAATAACTTTTCATCTTGGTGTGAAGGGATTCTTATAACTAACTATAACCCGCTCACAGCTGAGATAATATTGCAAATGACTCCAGGCAGTTAAAAATGAACCCCAATGATAGCCCACACAAAATTCCTAATCCCTTATAATTTCATATACTTAGACACATTTACAAAATGGAGAGAGTGTGTCTGAATTTGCCTCTGAGGTACCGGAGAAAAGTATGGGAAAATCTTACCCAAAAGGCCATCTTGTCCCTTCAATGAGACAATGTTTATATGCACAACATAATCTAAAAAAATTGCTTTATTACAAAAGTAATACATGAATGCATGCTCCCTGTGAATGGTTTAAAGAATACAGAAGTCTTTAGGGTAAAAAGTGAGTGTCTCAACCCCCTCGACCATTCTTTCTTTCCCGAAAAGGACCATAATTTTGAAAACCAAGCGAGCCCCACAGCAAGCTGGCCACTGAGCAAAGCAAATAAACAGGCCTTGTTCCTGTTACGAAAGGGCCAAAATATACAATAAGTTGGTCAGTAAATATTTATTAAGTTCCTATGAAGTCCAAGGGACACAGAAATAAGCAAGATAATGTCCTCGTCCTGAAGCAAACTCACAGCCCTCGGGGAGACTCGATAGGAAAATAAAATATAAAATAGCAAGCAAAAAGTGCGCCTGTGAGCCAGGCCGATGGCAGGGACTTGCAGGGCTCAGGAAAATAGATGCTCTTGATCCTAAGGAAGGAGGTTCCTGCAGGGAGGTCCTGCTCATGCTGGGTTTCCATAAGGGCTGGCAGATGGGCCGTTATCTTGGGGGCGTGGGGGCCAGCACCCAGGCAAATGCAGAGATGCTGTAGAGATAACGTGAGAAGTAGATTACAGAGGCCAGGTCACCAGAGGGACCAGAGGAGAGAGCTGGGTACCAACCAGCCTATTTTCCCCTATTGAAGGAAAGGATATACTGATATCTCTGAGGACATTCAGCCCCAATCCTCTGGCTAAATGGCTG
>NW_011914873.1:0-1646 GCF_000151845.1 Pteropus vampyrus | reverse complement strand
ATACAAAGAGGTAAGCATTTTGGTACAGATATTCTGTAATAATTGCTTAAAAAATCTTGGGGAATAATAAATATTTTAAAAAGAGATGAGATTTAAGACTATGTTAGAAACTCCTACTTGTCCCTCAATATCCATTCTTCCTTCTTTTCTCAGTACCCAAACTCGATTTTCCAGCCTTCCTTGTAGTTTAGTTAACTAAATGACTAACTTTTTGTCAGCTAAATGAAAGCAGAAATAGTATATGCAATCTTTGTGAAAGATTCTTAAAGAGAGGAGTGGTTCCTTCTTTGTCTTCTCTTCCGTTACTTGAAATGTAGGCACAATAGCTGGAGCTACTGCAGCTCTCTTAGACCATGAGGTGATATTGGGAATGGAACCTGATACCTTGCAAATGCCTATATATTTGAAAGCATAAATGAATATATATTCATTTATAATATATAATACATAATTATCTAATGTATAATTATATAATATACTATATAACATATAGTATATAACATATTATATATTCTATATTATGATATATAATATGTTATATATTATATAATATATACTATATGTTATATAACATATATTATATATAATAATAAATGTTGTATAATATAATATGTAAATAATATATAATATATAAAGAGTGTGATGCTCTTGGCTGTAGCAAGGAGGCTGGATCTGTCTCGGTGAAGTGCCAGAGCAGTTCCAGATTAACTTTAGATTTCTTAAACATAAGAGGGAAATATCAATTTTTCGCTTAAACCACTGTTATTTTGTGGTTGTTTCTCCCTGCTACTCCTAGCCAAACCTAATCCTAATACAATAATCAAAACCGAAGAAAGATTTAAAAACTTATTTTAAAAAAGCCAACCTTTATAGGTCAGCAATTTAACTAGTTTTAAGGTTGCACATATTTCAAAAGTAATTTATTTAGCAAATATTTATTGAACACCTATATCCCAGCACATTTATCAGGATAATGGACAATGTAACATAAATGTATTATTTGCCAATTGACAAAATATAAAGGATAAAAAAATACAATATACATGAAAATGAGAACTGAGGAAAAGTGGAAAAATAACAAACAGTAAGGGTTGTTCCCCTTCCATGTATAATAAGGTATGGAGGAATAACAGAGGATGGCATTTTGTGATAACCCGGAACACGGAACTTTTTATTTTATTATACCTCAGGTAAAAACTTTTTTAGGTTCCCATTGATAATACCTGGACTTACACAATATCTTTGCCTCAAACAATTAAATGGCGTTTTAGATTCGGTAGGAAATTTATGACGGGGCTTTCAAAAGCTGTTGAAATGATGCTGAAAATTCAAGATGCAGTGTCTTTAAAGAAGACAGTAGGAAGAGACCTGACTACAAGAAAGCTAAAAATCTGAATGGATGGACGAGAAAGGCATCCGTCCAGTATCAGAAGACCATCTGTATTGTGTTGGTAACAACTTCAGGTTACAGTACTAGTTAGTAGCTTTGGACAAGTAACTCACCTTTCCAGGCCTCCATTTCTGAGTGGCGAGGACCTTGAGTTCCTGAGAATCCTCCTGGAGCATCTGCCCTACTCTGGGCCGCTCGCGACACAATGCCGCTGGACCTGGAGGCAAAGGCAGAGAACCCCTGCCCTCTAGGATGA
>NW_011914872.1:0-2263 GCF_000151845.1 Pteropus vampyrus | reverse complement strand
GGTGTGGTGCGTCTGGAGGGGGACCGAGCCGGCGGCGGCGGGCGGAGGACCCGGCGCTCGCCTTCTCCCCCGGCAGGGCCGGGGGCGCTGGGCCGGGGTCCCTGGGCGCCCGCCCCCTCCCCGGCCTGGCTCGGACGCCGGGGCGCTGCGGACTGAGGTCCGGAGCGCGCTCGCGGGCCGCGCCCAGCGCCCCGGGGCCGGGCTGCCCCGGAGGCCCCTGCGGCCGCGGCCGCTGGAGAGCAGTCCCCCGAGGCCCGCGGCCCGGCATTTAAATGCGTCCTGGCTCTGCGATTTGCCTTTCAAATGGTGCTAGGCCCGATGTGCGCCGGCTGCGCCCGGCATCGGTGTCGGCGGACTGCGCAGTGCCCGGGGCGTGGGGGACACGGTGGCCGCGGGGAGGGGGCGCCACGCGGGGCGGCTGCTTTCCCTTCCTGCCCAGGACCCCGGGGCCCTTCAACAAGTCCTTTATTCGCACGAGTCCTTACACACATTTACACACTCCTGTCCGGAGCTTCTGCGAGGGGTGGTGGGTCGGGTGCGTCTGGCTCAGGCGATCCAGCCACCTGCGGAAGGTGTGGTCGGTGTCCACGAGTTGTCCTGTGAGGGCTGGAAGGTGAAGGTGATGCCCCAACCGGGCTATCTAATCCAGAGAACCTGTAAATTGCCCCAGAAAGTCATTTCCAAATGAAGGCTGTGGATTCAGCCATGTGGATGCCGCTCACGTTTCTACAAAGTTGAGAGAATGAATCACGACTGCTGTGTATTTATGCACGAATAAAATGAGGCCGAGCCTTACTCTCCTTTGCTTAGTGTGATGCTTTCACTTTGCACACAGTGGGTGCTTGTTAAGCATTGAATGCTAGTTTAGAGTGGGATGCGATGGGGCATCCAGAGTGGGAAATAATTGTTGAAATCGTCTATAAAAGTCTTTCATAAGATAATCCTGATGAGTAATTGACTCGATTTTGAAACTTAAAAAGTTTTAAAACATCAGTATAATAGTTTCTGCCATCTCCTCTAATAAAGGTGTGACAGAATGAGTTTAATGGAGGAACAAATTTGCTGATTCATATCATGATTGAATAGTCATAACTGATAAAGGATAAATCAGATTTTTCATGATGGGTAGTTTAAAATAATATTAAAACCCCAGTAATGTAAAGTTCCAATAGAAATTTTCTTAGGTCAAGTTCTTTTCCTTACTTTGAATAATACGTATAAAATAATAAATATAAATAAATAAATAAAATTATATAAATATGTATAAATAATATTTTTTAACCTAAGGACAACTGTCTTTGCATCCCATTCACTGTGGCTAACAGTTATTTTAGGGTAAACTATAATTAATGTAAAGTGAGTAATTTTCCACATTGCCGGCCTACTTGACTAGCTGGTTAAAAGAAAATATATTAATTACATTTTATATGTAAAAGAAAATTATATTTATTAAATGCGTTACAGATTGTTATTCTTCTTGAGGATTTAGTTCGTAATCAATTAGATGATTTTAAACTAACTTGGTGAATTACAGGAGCTTTGTAAGTTTGCAGAAATTGCCTTTAGTATTGTGCAAACATTTTTAAAGAAGATTAAGAGTTCCATAAATTTTCTGAAACTCAACTTTTAAGTAGTGGTCACCCCAAAGGGTTAGTGTTTTTCTCTCAGTGAAAATATTTAAAAAATTAAGTTTATAACAATAGCTGTGACTTAGACGAAGCAAAGCTAACAGTTACTATTCTTTGGAATTCAGGTTGAAACTGGCAAACTTTATGAAAGGTAAATGTTAAAATGAACAAACACTTGAAATTCCTGGGGCAGAGAGACTATCTTAAACTGTTGGGTATCTTGGATGAGGCGAGGCCCCTTATTTTCAAAGACCAGCTCCATATACAGAAAGAAATAAGAATTAAAAAAACCTAATTCATAGGCAGAGTCTTATAAATACACTTTCGATGAAGAGACATGAGTAAAAAATAAATCTGACAAAGCATTTAGTGAAAGTTCCATTGTTAAGTGGTCTTTATTGTTTGTGGTTCACTCTAAATTTTTGGAGACAGATGGTTATTTTTAATGATTGACTTACTGATTTTGTGTCCATGTTATCAAGTGGCCACATAAGAAAGATGTATGAAAAAACTACTAAGAGCTATATGTTAATATTTAATTTTTAAATAAGCTTGTTATTTAGTAATCATAAAAGTATTATAGATATGCTTAGGTGGCATTTCCATTTTGGGGAACTTTCTGAGTTATTACCATT
>NW_011914871.1:0-1264 GCF_000151845.1 Pteropus vampyrus | reverse complement strand
AAAAATTAAAAATAATCCCAATTTTAATTCTTATGATTTTTTATTTCTAATATTAATTAGGATCATACTTAGGATTTAAAATTTATCAGGTCAGTCTCTGAAAGTCTACAAACAAATTCATTGAAAGTTAATTTCTTGAAGGCTATAATGTACTTTTATTTGCTAAACTTTAAAAAATAAATTACAATAGTCTGTATTAGATAGGAAAGTTTCACCATCTTTAAAGATTTCTGTAAAGTTTAGTTAACCATTTTCAATTCGTCTTCAAAATAGCATCTTAAAGAATGCTCTATTTCTCTCTGCCCCAATAACAAAATATATCCATGAAAATATATCCATCAGGAAAATATTTTCATGAAGAATACATTTACATATTCATAATGAATAAAGCTTTAAATAATTATTGAATATATTCTTAAAGTATGTTATAAATACAGTCTCATGAATATGTTCTTATGTCCCTCAGATTTTCTCTTTCTCTACTCTGCTTCTTTAATTACATCTCATTATCTCAGTCTCTTCTCTCAATGCACATCAACTTCCCCCTCTGTCCTTCACCCTTAAATCTCCCTTCAATCTGTCCCTAGGTAAGGTGATCAGACATCCTGGCTCAGAACATTTCAGGTTTTTCAAATAAAAATTACTGAAAACACTGTGAGGAAAACAAAATGAAAATTGTCAAATAAAACTTTACGGGAAACTTAAATGGTGAGTAAAGCCAACTCAGGTAGTAACACTTACTGTAAATTTATTCAAAATAGTTCAAAGAAACAAGTAAAGGTGGATAATTGGATTTTTATCAAATTAACCTTTGGAAAATTGTCTTTCAGGGAATGAATATAGACCTGGGTAAGAGGAAGTAAGAAAGGAAGAAGGGGTTGTTTACATAAGCCCCTAGGATGACTGTAATATGCCCCTCCCAGAAAGTAATAGCACTATTTAACTTTAGAGTTATTGCTCTAGAAGACTCTAAATTAAGTATGTGCAAGGGGTATAACATACATCATCATTTATTAAATGCTTATTCTGTGCCTGGAACTATACTATGCAGTTAATCTTCAAAATAACCCTCCAGATTATGTATCATTTTTGTGAAGAAACTAATGTTCAAAGAAGTTTTGTATAGGGTAACATATCTAATATGTGATGAAGTAAAAAAGAATCCAGGATGGCTGAACTCCACAGCTGATGCCCCTGATATTATGCAAAGAAAATCTAGGGGAATATGATACAATCTAACGAGCTATAAAATATGTACATATGA
>NW_011914870.1:0-4514 GCF_000151845.1 Pteropus vampyrus | reverse complement strand
TCATATATAGACATGCATGTATATTATACGTATATATAGACATGCATGTATATTATACGTATATATAGACATGCATGTATATTATACGTATATATAGACATGCATGTATATTATACCTATATATAATATATGTATATATGATATTATATGTGTATATAATATTATACGTAATACAGAAAAAATATGTGTATCTGTTTGTTTGTTTGTTTATGGTTCCAACAGGAAACAGATGGCACATTGAAGCAGGATCATTGTGATGAATTTAATGAAGGGATTATTCACAAAGAAGATGGCAGGGTTAAGGTAAACCAGGGATGGTGGAGCCCTCCGGAGCTAGCAACAGCAGGAAGCTGTCCCCACCGCCAGACCTGATGAGGTAAGGAGAACAAGCAGTTACAGAAATCCAGGGAGACCTATGGCTGAAGAAGAGGGCTGCCCAGGACCAGCAGGAGCAGTGACCTCAGGTTGAGCCACTGCCAACCCACAGCCTGGCAAGGATGGCTCTTAAGGGAATAAATTCTCCGACCTCCGTTTTCTCCAACTTCACTTCCTTCTTACCCCTCACTTGTGCTTCCATTGGCTGAACCTAACAAGATGCCAAAGAGCCAGAGAGCTTAGCTGACCCAGTGAAAGGTGGTCGGCCTCCTGGGACACAGAGCAAGGGGGAGAGTGAATCTAGAGCCCAGGGAGATCTTCCCATTATCTCCTGGCATCCTGCATTCACAGCGCTCCTCGCTCTTCCACCACATACCATCCCCCTTCGTGTCTCCGTGCTCTTTCCCCTTCCTGGACTACCCTGATGCCACTTCTTTTGTATATCTAAATGCTCT
Organism: Pteropus vampyrus; assembly: GCF_000151845.1. NCBI lineage: Eukaryota > Metazoa > Chordata > Mammalia > Chiroptera > Pteropodidae > Pteropus > Pteropus vampyrus. The sequence continues at coordinate 3,684 of NW_011914870.1, read as the reverse complement.
TCACCTTGAAGGCTCTGGCTACGTAGGTAGTTTGCAAAAATAAACCTTCCATCCTGTGTACAATAGTGTCGTCCACTCAAGCAAACAGTAAGCTTCTCGAAGGCGGGGCCACAATTGTTTCTAGCAAAGAGAAGATAACTTATTTCCAGCTGCCCGTTCAGCAGAAGCCATCATGTGATTCGCTGCCCAGGGCTCAGCTTCTGCAGCCTAACAGTTTACCATGTAATCATGGATAAAGGCAGCATGACGATAGGTATCTTAAACTGCACATTATATTTTTGTCCCGGCTGCCTGTCCCCAACACCCTAGTTCCCCTAGTCACATGACCCTGACCATCTGTGGTATAAAAAATCCAGCCTACATAAGGATTTGTAGTCTGTACAATGCGTTAACATTTGTAAATTAGCTGCCATCATCTAAAATTCAGGAGATGCCACATAATCTTAGTGTACTGGATTTTTTAGAAAATCGGGAAATGTGGCAACAATGGGTCTCATTTTCTTCTGACAAGAACCAACTGGAGCTGAGCAATGACTGCTCCTTCAAATTGAGCACGTGCTATCCAGTCCATTCACTATACTCCCCAACGAGCCTGCCTGAGTCATTGACAGTAGCTGACATTTCCCAGTGCCATCCAAATTTGAGATTTCTTTTCTTTGGGCATCAATGCTACAACTCTCCCTTCCCTCTTCATGCCTTCTGACCAGTCATCTCTTACTTACCTCATGTCTAATCCTTTCTGCTTAATTCTATGAAGCCCTCACTCTATGATAAACAAACTAATCTCTTCCTTCAATCCCATTTCACAATTTCTCTTCTATTTCCTTATGCTGGAGGTTGAATTGTGCCCCCAAAAGATATGTTGAAGTCCTAAACCTTGATGTATGTGAATGTGACCTTACTTAGAAATAATATCTTTGCAAATGTAATTAATGTAAGACAAGGTGATACTGGATTAGGGTGGCCATAAATCCAGTGGCTGGTGTCCTTATAAGGAGACGGAGATTTGAAGACACAAATATATGAAGATGGAGGCAGACTAGAGTTATGCTGGCACAAATCAAGGAACACAAAGGATTACCAACAACCACCAGAAGCTAAAAGAGGCAGGAAAGTGTTTTTCCCAGAGCTTTCAGAGAGAGCATGTCCTTGACCACACCATGATTTCAGATTTTTGCCTCTGGAACTTGGACAAAATACATTTCTGTTGTTTTAGCCACTGAGTTGTGGTACTTTGTTATGGCAGTCTTAAGAAAATGATACACCTTCCTTTAACTAATTTTCTCTGAAAAAAAAAAAAAATCCCAAGAGAAGGATGCCCATGGATTGACATTCTCTTAGTGCCAGACTGCCTGTGTCCACTCATTTGTCTTTATTTAAAGCCCATCTTCTTTTGAGACCTATGATATTCATTGGTGCCCACCCTTGTTCCATCATCACCACCTGGCCATCATAGAGGATATCGGTCCCTTTTTTTTTTTCATCCCAATTCTTATCATTACCTTGAGTATCTTCAACATTTGTGTAGTTGGGTCAACAAACATCTTGACCCTGGAGGGTCTTGGGCACCTGGGTTCCTCCCTTCCAATGACCTTTCCATCCTCTTCGCTTCGGCCAGTGGCTTCCATGGCTATAACTGAAGATGGCTGGTCTGTGTACAGAATGTATAATCTTACTTTCTAATTATAGTCACCTACTTTCCCCCATCAACTTCTTCCAAGTCCTCTTAGTCAGAGGGGCTCTTAACTTGGAGTCCTTGATCTCCTACATGGATTTCAGGGTGTCCATGAATATCTTAAAATTATATGCAGATTATTCTCCCAAGCTGCACTTTTCAGCTAGATAAAAATTACACATCTATGCAAATTAGAGCCACCACATGTGTGGGTGACCCACAGTGCTACCCAGAAATCCTCTCATTTCTCCTGAGTCAATTTTTCATGCTTCCAACCACCCACCCCCAACAAATGAACAAGCCTCACCACCTTGCTAAAGCTCACCAAATCACCACTCTTCCTCTTTGCCTCCAAAAACCTTGTCTGCTGCTTTACCACTTTCTTAAATTTGCATATTAATGTGTCCAACCTTTCTTCCTTGACTGTCTCAGAGAAGAAACATTACACATCTCTGTTGTCGGAAGAGAAGAAAGACCACTAGTGATGGTGATCATCTCCCACTGATGGCAGTAATCAATCATGATTACTCCACAGAGGAGATAGATCGTCCTACCCAATAAAATATCGGTTCAGATGTGAGTCTGAAGCTACCATGCATGCACCAAAAGAGTATGAAAGTTTTATGGCTCACATAATGAGACTTTCTGGCCAGAGCAAGGCAAGTTCCCAAGAATGCCCAACAAATGGCTTAGAGAGTAGAGAGAGGAGACCGGCTTGGCTGTTATTGTGACTAGGGATTAGGGCTAATGTGAGGGCTCTCCTACATGATCTGGTGGTTTGGACTCCCTACCAGCACCAAAGAAGGGAGCACCTAAACTTTCTTATCAACTTGCCCAGACGGGATCAAAAGAAAAATGAACGGGGAGTAATGGAACTTAAAAACTGCCAGCAGTAAAACATCAAAAATGAAGTCAGATTCTTTGTTACACTCTCCAAGAAGAACTGGATTTGAATCCTATTACTTATGAGCTTAGTGACCCTAAAAAGTCATTTAACCTTTCTGAGCCTAACTCCCACACCAATTACCTTCCACTGTGTTGTTATAAAAATTAAATGAGATAACATATACTCAGTGCCTAACACATGGTGAATACTCAATAATGTTGGAACTTTATCATCTCCAAGGCTAGACCTTTATCATGTGCCTGGATCCCCTCGCTTCATGCCTTCTATAAGGCCATGCTCTATCACTTTTCATCTCTTTTTTCTTTATCTTCAATTTCATTCTCTCCACTTATTTCTTCTCTAACTGTTGGACACTTGAAGAGTTCCCACATGTCCTGCAGGCACCTCCATCAATAAATTTGAAACATGGACCCTTAACTACCCCACGTGTACGCATACCATCAACTACAGTTCTTTTTGGTGCTCCAGAAATTTTAGGGTTGGCCTTAATATCTCCCTTCCACATGCCAATCATCTAATTAGTCACCTAATTTTGTGGATTCCAGCTCAGAAATTTCTCCCAACTCTTTTATTGCTAACTCTGCGATCATTGCTTTGCCCAGCATCTCATTTTCTCTACTAGAGTTCTTAGTGTTCTCTCTCACAAGTTTCTCAAGACCCCAGTTTAGCTTCCTTAACTCCTCTATTTTAGAAATCTGTTGATTTTTTAATTATATGAAAAGCTGTTTACATCACACTAAAAAGTGGGGGTAAATGTACAAAAGCCTTATAAACACTGAAAAAATAAATTAATTAAAACGTTAACTGATTTTCTCTGGTGATAAGATGATAAGTACTTTTTCTTCATACTTATATATACTTTCCAAATTTTCTACAATTATATATGTTACTTTCATAAAATGTTAAAATAACAAACTTCCACTGACTTCCTCATAACTATTTTCTAAAATCCAAACTCCCTGAGCTATTCTACACTTTATAGTGTGGGCTTGTAGTAGCCACTTTCCAGGATGGCATTCATAATTCTTGCCCTCTGGTTTTTATGCCTTTGGGGTAGGCCCCTCCAGTATTGAATAAGGGCTGACTTGTGTAACCATCAGGA
>NW_011914869.1:0-2378 GCF_000151845.1 Pteropus vampyrus | reverse complement strand
TTAAGTCCAAATCCAACCAAAATACTAATAAATCACTTTAGGGAAAATAAAAAAACAGAGAAAATATGACAAGAAGCTTTACGATTAAGGTTTAACAAAGAGTTTTAAGTCCAGCTATAAGGAAGATCTGCTCAGAATCAACTCACTTCATCTAACTCTTCCATTTCTCTCAACTTACACTGACTTTCAGCTCTCATTTCTTTGCTGCTAGAGGTTGATCACAGTCATTTAAAGTAGTCATTCAGGTTAAATTATTAGATTTGCCATCGGGCAAAGTAAGTACCAAATTTGTCAGCTTTAAAACTCTTTCATTTAGTTACTATCTCAATGAAAATCACCAGCTGCCTTTGTAGCACAGATACCAATATAATGTTCATTGCCCATAAGAATGGACTGTGACAGCTATCTCCCGTCTCCTTATGAACTTTAAAGACTTCCCAGTACTGAGAAGGTAACTTAGTTTGTTATGATAAATATTGAGTGTGTATCTTTCAGAACTTTATTTAACTATTCATATACATTATGAAATATAGTTCCCAGAGATTAGAGTGAAGACTAATTATACCAGATATGCAAGACTGTTTAGGATAGTTAGGTCAAAAACTGTTCATATACATTATGAAATATAGTTCCCAGAGATTATGCCAGACATGCAAGACTGTTTAGGATAGTTAGGTCAAAAATCCAGGGCCTCTAAGAGAGGTAGTAAAGAAAATGTCATACAGAAATTAAAGATCTTCCTTTTGTATTCTTATGCTTGGCTGAGCAAGGCGCCTACCAAAACATGATCCTATTAACTTCCTGATTGACTTCTCGGGTCCTCTATCTGATTTCAGTAAGACACTAACAGTTGTTGGCTTTTAGTAAGCACATGCTTTCAAATGGAAATGCCATAGATTACAAGGCAGTGATCATGTTCTCTTTCCTGCAGCCTTATGTGTATTTATTGCTGAATCAAATCAATAGCAATTTCTTTTTAAAAGTTTTGAGATTCTAGTTCTCCTTAAAGAATTAGCTTGTATGCACACAAATATACGCACATACATGCACAGCCCACTGACCAGAAAAAAATAAGAAAACCTAAATGGGGGGAGGGGAGAGGTAGGTGGGGTAAAGGGGATCAAATATGTGATGACAGAAAGAAATCTAACTATGGGAGGTGAACACACAGTATAAATATATATATACCTTACTGTTAAAGTGTACAGCTGAAACTTATTGGAATTTGTTAACCAATGTCACCATAAAAAATAAATAAATAAATAAATAAATAAATAAGAAAACCTAAATAGATAAAGTTATATTTTATTAACTATTAATAAAAAGGACCCTTTCCTAAAATTATAGTAATTGTTTTAAGATTTTTTTAAAATTTTTTTTAATTTTTAAAAGTGGTACATAGACTTCTGCTTCTAGGAAGATGGAATAGGCACACTTTTCTTTACTCCTCCCATCAGATACAACTAAAATCCCTAGAGATATATATACACATATACATATATATACACATACATATATATATATACACACACACATACATATATACATATATATATATACACACAAGAGGATTCTGAAAGGTATAGAGAAGAAAATATGCCATCTAGGGAACTCAGAATGCAAGACAGGATATGGTGATGAACTCCACAGATTTTCTTTTTCCCTTATATATTTTTGACTTGGAAGTTAAAAAGTCAGCAACCCATAAACACCAATGGGCACAGACCAAAAAAGCACCCCCAAAATCTGTTCTCTCTAGCCAAAGGAATAAGAAAGGGGCAGTCTAGCAAGACAAAACTTTTAGACAATAACTGTTTTATTCCAGCCAAATATCACAGACAAAAAAAAAAAAAACTGTCTCCATCCACACAAGCAAAATTTGAGTAGGAAGTCTAGGCTTCCCCCCTTGGCAGACTGTACCAGGCACCCTAACCTCCTTCTGTGGTTGTGTCAGAAGAGACCAAGGACAGAGATGAGAATTTTCATCTTTTCATCCACATAGGGCATAACAACCCCAATTCACACCATGATGTCAGTGGAGACCACATGGGAAATCTAGACATCTACCAACATATGGCAGTAATGAGTCCCCTCACCACCACCTCCTTACTGGAGTGGCATCAGCAAAGGCCAAGTAAAGAGTCAGAACTTTCACCATTGCCCATTGGTGATGAGGCCACCCTCACTAAAGTATTAGTGGAAACCACATGGGGAGCTGGAACTCCCATAACTGTCTAGCAGTATGTGGAATACCTTCCTTGGGTGTTAGTGGAGGCCAAGTGGAGAACCTGGACTTTTATCTCCCCACTAGGCAATAACAAAGCAGCACCCTCTGTACCACTCCGCCCCTGCACTGGATGTGCCAAAGGAAATCAGCT
>NW_011914868.1:0-5427 GCF_000151845.1 Pteropus vampyrus | reverse complement strand
GAAATTAAGAATTACCAAATTGCTAGTTATAAAAATAGTTATGGGAGTATAAGGTATAGTATAAAGAATATAGTCAATATATATAATACTACATATAGTGCCAGGTGAGTACTAGAATAATTGGAGGGATCACTTTGCAAATTACATAAATACCTAACCACTATGCTGTACACGTGAAACTAATATAAAATAATATTGAATGTTACTGTAATTTCAAGAAAAAAATAAAAATAAAAAGCTATCAAAATAATAAATACAAAATAACAAAATGTACTTCGAACCAGCAATTCGATTTCTAAGAATTTGTATTTAAAGATATACTTTGCATATGTGAAAAGATATATATCTAAGTTTATATAGTGCAATTTTTTAAAGTAGCAAAATATTAGAAACAGACTAAATATCCATCAATGGAGAGTAATTAAATGATATAGCATTCCATAGAAATCCTATGCAACTATACAAAGGAATAAGAAGAGCTTTTTATGTCCTAATATAGAAAGACCTTCATATTGACTGTGAAAAAATCAAGGTATCCTAATATTTATATACTATAGGATAAAAAGATTAAATGTACATATGCATGTATATTCAGAGAATTAATTCCTTGTATATACATAAAATACCTCTGAAGCAATATAAAAGAAAGTGATAAAACTTGTTAACTCAGAGGAGGGAAACCAGTGTTTGTAGTTTAGGACAGGAGAGATAATTTTCATTGCATGCTCTTCCTTTTGTGTCTTTGCATTTTGTACCATGAGAATGTATAACCTATGGAAAAAATAATATTAAAGAGAAAACAGAATCAGAATTTCCCCTCTCTTGCTTCTTATTTAATCCTTGTCTATCTGTTATTAGCAAATGAGGAAATTGCATTGTAAAGACAAACTTTTCTGAAATTGCACAGGTAAGAAGTGAAACTTAAATCTGGCTTCATATAGCAGTAATTTAGTCCCGTTTGCCTTTCAATTTCCAATTCTTTGTGTGTTTTGATTTTTTTTTTCCAGTGGATGTTGTTAGGATGTGTCGGTGCCCACTTCTATCCTGCATAAAACATTTCCATTCTTGTTTTTCCTTTTTAGAGTTTTAGGAGGCTTAAGGGTAAGTTCAAGTCCAGAGAAAGCTTGAAGCACAAGGAAAAGATACAAAATCTGAGGGCATAGTTAGCTTCCCTAAAGTTATACTTCGGCTTGCCACTCATCAGTAGGAACGAATGGCCACTCTACATTCCGACAACTTGAAAAGTGTAATAAATCATTCATCCTTGTTTGAGAGGTCCCTTTATTACAAGATGCATGGGATGGCAAGTGGCAGTGAAATACTCAGAAGGGCACCAGGAGAACTGCTTTTGTCTGTGCACCTTGTGGACATTATGTTTATTAAGTTCTATTTTTTTTTCAAGGAGAAAATTGTGCCCGGTAATTATGTGTCTCTTACTTGTCAGTTCCTAAAAGATGCTCTGACAGATAGGGTGCCAATTATATTGACAGATCATGTTCCATGAATTCCACAGTGGCATGGCTTATCCTTGCCCTCTCCCACCTGCTGAGAACAGATCATTAAAGCAGGTGGAGAGATATCATCAGGAAAGGTACACAGCCAACAAGATGGAGGGGGGAGGTGTTCTTTTAATCATAACCCTGCCTCCAACTGAGCAAGTTCCAAGGATCAGACTCATGTAAAACAAGAAATCTCAGAAGTACAAAGGTGTAAGAACACAGAGAAAGACTGAGAAAAGGTGTCCATGCTCATCTCATTGAAATGAGATCGACTGTGAGGCAAGCCTCCATCCAGTTCTAGCTTGGTTTTATTGTTGCTATTTGATTTTTTAAAAAAATAAGTCATTTTTTTTCTAGTAAGGTTAATTAAAAGTCTGGGTTAAAGTATAAAAATGCCACTTGGCAATAGTTACTACTACTTGGGAGCTGAAGGGTCTAATTCAGGTCTTGTTCCTCATAATTAAAAGCACTCATGATATTAATGTGGCTGGACAACTGTGCCAAAATTAAAATAGCTCTGAGTGATTATTTTCTTCTTTCAACAAGCACATATTAAATTTAATATCTACCATCAGTTTATATCTTTTTGCTGGTGTTAAATTAGTGAAGACTTCCTAGAGAGCTCTAACAACATTTCAAATATTGTTAAACCACTCATTGTATATTCAACGATTCCACATCAAGTTGTTTTTCTTAGGAAAATATTTGAACAAATGATCAAAGATGAATGTAAAGGATGTTCACTGAAGTGTTGTTTATAATAGTTAAAACCTGTGAGCCTTTTAAGTGCACAAAAAGTATCGAGTAAGAAAATTTTTATCCATTAAAATTATAATGTCAACATGTATTTATCAATGGGAAAATGTCTGTATTTGGGGAGAAAAATAGTTTTCAAAACCATGTATGTAGTGTGAGATGAGTTTTTACATATGTTATATATATATATATATATATATATATATATATATATATATATATATATATACACACACACACATATACGAATGTATACTAAGATGTCCCCAGCAATATTCTTTGTGTAATGGCATAATAATGTCTTTCTTTCTTTGAACTTTGCTGTTTACATTTTCTAGTTTTTCCACTATAAACATTGATTATCTGTAAAATGAAAAAAAAAAAATCCCACCCACCCAAAACACTCTCTCTGAATTTTAAATTAAAATAACGATAAAATAGATAGTATATGCTCTAACTAAATAAAACTAGTGTGCTTGTAACATACTGACGGAGCTTCTTTTGTGTTAATATGTGGCATGAAGATTGCCTAAGTAAGAACCTACTAGAAACTTTAGATTACATTACTTATCCTTTGCTATTATGTTAGCCTTGAATTGCATTTTACCTTTTATTTATATGAAAACTTATCTTTAATTTATTTTCATATATTTTCTTATTTCCATACTGGAAATGAATGACATTGACAACTATGAGTAATATTAATAGTTAATTTAAAACTGACTTTTTTTCCAATCATAAGAGATTATCAATGATATATAAGGCATATGAAGATAGTAAGCAATTTATTTTTTCTGTATTCTTCATTCTCTTTCCATCTAATATAGTATTATTCATCAAGTAAATAGGTGATAACGATAGTTTATCCAAATACCTGTATTTTATTTCCTCAGATATTTATAGAGAAATCATAACGAATAAAGAAGTGAGCTTGGGGCTACACGGTATATAAAGTCACAGTTCATTACTTGGAGGAACTTATCTCTAGGTGGGTGATATTTGCATATCATCTTACTCTGTGTAATATGGAAGTAACATAAAGTAAGTATGAACATGGATCTATGAGAGTTAGGAGGAGAAAGAAATTCAGACACCTAATCAGACTCCATGAAATCTGATTGGACCTTGAAGAGTTGGAGGTATTTCCTTAAGTGGAAATTGGGAGGAGATATTTTGGGTAGAATGTTTGTCACACGCAATGGAATAGTAATGGGGGATGAAAAGCATGTTTGGAGAGTGACTCCCAGTTTGTATTGCCAATAGCTTGATTTACAAGTAAGTGAGTATTGGAGAGGTAGATTCGGGTCAGTATATGGAGACTTATGGAGTCCAAAATCTCATCCAAATGTCATTTAAATCAGATATGAATGAGACTCAAGATATGATTCATCTTGAGGCAAATTGCTCTCTAGCTGTGAATGCGTGAAATTAAACAAGTTATGTGTTTCCAAATACAATGGTGAGACAGGTATAGAATATTATATTTCCACTTCAAGGGGAGAAATAGGAAAGAAGAAATGAGTGACAGGTCTAGAGCAAAACCAAAAACGAATAGGGCAAATACTGTTAAACCCTTGGGTTCCAGAATAATCTTCTTTGGCTCAATGCTCTGCCCTCCAGGCCCACCTTCCAGACATACTTCGGCAGGTGTCCTGCTTTCTGAACACGCTGGGACAAAGGTTGTGCTCCTGGACCCAATGAGGCAGCAGCCCTACCTCTGCAGCTTTGTCAAGCAGTGATTGAGCTCCTAAGGCTCTATCTCCACAGCTTTGGGTGGCCAGTTCTTGTGCCTGGGATCTGTCCCATGACTCTTTTGATCTTGTTCTTTAAAATCTAGATAGGGATAGCCAAGCCTCCAGGGCATGGCCACCCTGTGGAGTCAGCATTGCATGGAATTCACCAAAGTTTGCTGCCTGTGTCCTTCAGAAAGGTGAACATGGTGGCTTGTGTTGCAAGGAGCCCTGCCGGAGCTGAACCTGGAGCATCTGAGAAGCATGACAAGAGTGCAGGGAGTCAGCCTGTGATGTGAGAAGGGTCTGGGCAGAGGCTCCAAGGCCCTGTAGGCACCAGGGGCTCCTCCTTTGAAATTGCTGTGTCCCCAGGCCTTGTATTCTGGACCTGTGATGGGAGGATCAGCCCTGAAGATCTCTGAATTGTCTTCAGGTCATTCTTTCATTGTTTTGGAGAATAACTCCTGTATTCTGTAGAGATGGCTGATCCATGCTTAACTCCTTCTCATTTGGTCTCCTTAGTGTCCTTTCCAGAACAGGCTTTCTCATTCTTCATCATAAGGATAGGCTGATAATTTTTCAAATCTTTTAAGTTCTGCTTCACTTTTAATTAGTAATTCACTCTTTAAATTGATTCTCTCTTCTCACTTTTTACTATAAGCAGTCAGAAGAAACTGCACCATAACTTCAACACTTTGTTTAGAAATAGTTTCAGCTAAATATATATTATTACTCACAAGTTCTACCTTTCACAAAACACTAGAACACAAGCACAATTTCGTCAAGTTCTTTGCCATATTGTGACAGGAATGGCCTTTCCTTTATTGTCCAATAACATGTTCTTTATTTCCATCTGAGACTTCATCAAAATGTCTTTACCATCCATATTTTTACCAACATTCTGTTCAAGATAATGTTATAGGAAATCAGGTGTCTGCTTTATGGAGGTCAGAGGCTGGGTCCTTAGATCCCCTACAAAAGATTTGTGAGGACTCCACCGCTCAGAGAGGAAAGACAGCAGCCAAAGAATTGCAAATGAAAGCGATTTTATTAAGTAGAGCAAAGCAAAGTACACTTGGAAGAAAGTCCAAACAGGCAGCTCAATAAAAATCAAGTGCTGTTGGGACTGCAAATTGGTACAGCCACTGTGGAAAACAGTATGGAGGTTCCTCAAAAAATAAAATAAAATAAAATAAGAATCGGTCTATTGATCCCTCTACTGAGTATTTACCCTAAAGACTTGAAAACCTATATCCGAAAAGATATTTGCACACCGATGTTCATAGCAGCATTATTCACAGTGGCCAGGACATGGAAGCAAGTGAAGTTTCTACAATAGATGATTGGCTAAAGAAGCTGTGGTACATATATACAATGGAATATTACTCAGTTATAAGAAGAGGTGAAATACTGCCATTTACAACAACATCGATGGACCCTGA
>NW_011914867.1:0-1279 GCF_000151845.1 Pteropus vampyrus | reverse complement strand
TCACAAAATGTTATTTTCAAATATTTCTACAATCTCTGATTATCACTTCTCTTCTTCCAATTCCCTCTAATATTTTTATTCTAACAATTCTTCTAATTCATGAAAATCTGCAATCTATTTATCCAAATGCCTTTCACTGCCTATCAGTTACTCCAGGTCCTCCCTCTCCCCAGAAACCTAGATTTTTTTATTTCAGCTCTGTGTTTTTTTGCAAATCTTGTAAGCCTTCAATTTCCTTTTGTCTGACATTTTATTCACCTGGAATATTCCCAGCCCTAATTACTTCAACTATCCTTTTATTTTGCACCTAGCAGGTGCAAAATAATCAGAGGAAATTCACTAATTTGATTTATTTTAAACTTATGTCCACAGCATCAAAAGAAATATCAACACTAACAGACAATCCTGCTAAACTTTCCTATTCGATTTACTTAACTACTTTCTAAAGTGACAATTTCATGACTTCTTAAATCTTTAATACCCATTCCGCACACTTTGTCTTAGCTAATGACCTTGCACACGACAGAATTAGATGAAAATTTATTCATCTTGACCAAAAATTTCATCACCCTACTGTATTGTTTCCCTTGTAGTTTTCTTTATTGTAGTTTTCCTTATAGTAGAAATGATGTTCTTACTTAAGGCCAAGTTAATTTGTGCCACAAGTACCATCTACTATCCTAAGGTTTTAATTTCTGCAATTAAACACTTTCTCTCCTGAATCATCAAATTTCCACTCTTTACTGGTTCTTTCAAAACATCTTTAAAAAATACTGTCCCTTTCCTCATATAGCCTTGTAGTTATAATATTATTTTTCTCCTTCTATTCACGTGAAAAAAAAAATCATGAAAGTAGTTCCTCTATTTGTGTTCTCCATTTATTCACCTCACATTTTGTTTCTTACACATTCCAATTGGACTTTGGACTTCATCATTCTATATAAAGAGTTCCTAGCAAGGTCACAATTAATCTATGTCTTCCCATGGCTAATGGTTAATTTTCCATCATATTGCCAGTGCTCTCTACAGTTTTTAACATGATCAATATCCCATCCATATCTAAACGCATTTTTCTTTTGTTTCCAGGACACTATACTCTACTAGTTTTCCTCTTAGTTCACTAACTGTATTTTTTTTCAATCTTCTTTCATAGCTTTATGTTACCTATGAAATCCCTATCTATCAATCTCATTGATAGAATGTCCTAGGATGCTGGCCTCAGCCCTCATCCTTCTGATACTCTTTATCTATACTTTCTCACTATGTTATTACAACCAAT
>NW_011914866.1:0-3730 GCF_000151845.1 Pteropus vampyrus | reverse complement strand
CATAGAAATAAAATTAAAAGCTAACATAATTGATATATAAACACACAAATTCATTCTTGGAAAACCAATAATAAAATAGATAATTTATCATATTTAATCCAGGATAAAAGAAAACAAATAGAATACAATAATTAGGAATATAATCAAAATCAAAAGTTAGATTTAAATATTATAGAACTCTTATTATAACTTTTACCTGGTAAGTTTTAAACTCTCAACAAAATTTGTAGGGGAAATGTAAGTTACCATATTACCACAAGAGGCAGATAAATTGACTAAGCCATTGATGGCAGAGAAGCTAAACAATCGTGACACAATTAACTTTAAGAGCCTTTGTCCTAGGCAACTCTACAGAAAGATCTTTCAAACTTCCAAAAACCAGCAATGCCATACCTTATAAATTACACCAGAACATAGAAAAAGGAGACAGTTTCTCGAGTATTCAATTAGATTAGCATAATGCTACAACAAAAATAATAATAGTAATAATAACATTATAACCGATTTCACTTTAATTATAAATGCCAACGTCCTACATTAAATATTAACAAAAGGAAACTAAAAGTTTACTAAGAGATAAACGTGCCAAAACCCATGAGATTTATCTCAGTAAGTCAAATAAGAAAAAAATATCAAGATATTTAAATCAATGACCCTTCCACAAAGCCAATACCCATTACAGATATATTTGAAACGTTCCTGAACTAGGAAACATTTTGATAAGGAATATCTACATCAAGCTAAGAAAAGAACATTAGACTTCATGGTAAAACACTAGGGACATTCTTAACAAAGACACCTATGACTACCTCTTATTCTACAATTTATCTCAGAAGTTCTAATCAACGCAAGAAAGCAAAAACCTGCAATAACTGGGTCAGTATTTCCATCCTCCATCCTTCTGTCCGTATCACTGAGATTCTAATATCTTTTGCTCCCAGTCAGGAATCCACACCAGTGAGGTGTTATCACACCATTATCCAGGTGAGACAGGTGGCGGAAAGATGAACCACTGGATTGAAGAGTTAAAGATAAATAATGAAACCATGAAATAACTATAAAAAATAAACTTCAGATGATAAGCTATCTAATGTGGGAACAAGGGGCTTTTTAGGAATAAGAGCCAAAGAAGAAATCGTAAGGCAAATTATTGTTGGATTTGACCATGTAAAATATTAAATATTATTATAACTTTGTAACCGAGATTTTAAAACAAATGACAAAAACCTAAAAAAGAGTATCTCAAGTATGCATGACAAATGGTTAATAAAACCCTTATTATATTAAAACAGTGAACTGCCTTTTTAGAAAAATGAGCAAAAAATATGAATCAGCAATTTATAAATACAATAACTAGTTAGCAAAGGAAAAAAGTAGTTCTTGAAAAGTACGAATAAAACCAGAATACAATATTGCCCTATCAAATTAAAAATCCTGTTTTAAAAAATGAAAATAGGCAGCATTGGCGAGACTGCAGACAGGCCTTTTCGTTTACAACTAGTGGGAAGACAAACTCATACCATGATCCCAGGGGACAATTCACCAGTAGATCTCAAAACTCAGGTTCACGCCATTTTACCTGGCAATTCCACTTCCAGAATGTGATGGACAGATTCTAAGGTGACCCCCAGTGAGTCCCTGCCTCCTGGTGTTGACTCCCTAGCGTCATCCCCTCCCTTTGAGTGTGGGTAGGACTTGTGATGTGCTTCTAACCAACAGAATATGGCAAATCTGATGGTCTGTCATGTCTCTGATTAAGTTACATGAGATTGTAACTTCCATCTTGCCAGCAGACGCTTTCCCAGCATGGCCGAAGATAGTTGCTGCGCTGTGAGTCGTTCTATGGAGAAGCCCACCTGGCAAGGAACTGAGGGAAGTCTCAGGTCAGTAGCTGCTGAGGAACCGAATCCTGCCCACAATCACCTAAATGAACCTGAAAGCAGAACTTGCCCCCAGTTGAGTCTTCAGATGAAACCTCAGCTCTGGCCTATGTCTAGATTGCAACCAAATACTGATACAGTTACTGCAGCCTGTTACCCAGAAGTACATTACTAGTGCATAAGGGTTTACCATAAGGAGTAATTGTGCGTGCATGTAAAAGATCTGGACATATAGTTCACTGCAAAATTTTTATAACTGAGAACATTTGGGAACAGTCCAAATGTCAGTGGATATCAGGCTGAAGAAATCAATGATAATACAGGTGAACCATATGAAATTGTCATTTTTGTAGATTAAAAAGGTTGAATACCATTAATTTTATATGTATTCATACAATGTAGACTCTAAAATAGTATTCATATAAAGTAGTTTTCGATATGGAGGAAAGCCTCAGAAAAATTACATGATACATTGTTAGATAAGAAAAAAACATTTATTTATAAAACTATGGAAATGTGATTCTCATTTTGCAAAAGAAAAGATGTACACATATGCATAGACAAAAGTCGGCAGGTATAGCAATAAAAAAGTTAATCGTATTTATCCTTAAATTATGGGATTGGGGGTATTTCTTATTTTCTCTTTTTCTATACTTTCCACAATGGACATGTGTTATTATTATTTTTTTATAATCAGAAAGCAAGGTTGATTAATCCAAGACAAAAATGGAGTAAACTCCTAAGCCATGAATAAACTCACGAATCATTCTGCCTAGTTTCCTGGGCTTCGGGAATCATGGAAAGTCCACGTATAAATGCTCTGTGATATCAACAGCCCTATCCGGCTAGCTTGCTGTTTTCTAGAAATGTGCCCTCCTTCCCTGATGAATAGGTTCATTCTCATCCTGTGGCATACCCTAGGTTCTTTGAATTGCTCATTACCAATCCCTTGGTTTCTGACATTTCATGATGCTGGGCAGTCAAGGGAATTTTGAGGAAAACATGTGTTATGAAAGACTGGAAACTCACTGTGTATTTTTCTCTCGTGTTTCAGTTACCTCTGTCCTTCTGTCGCTGCTCGGTTTCATCTGTTACCCAGCTAATGACCCCATTAGAGAGCTGAAACGCTCCCCGGCTTAGTCGTGAATGGCTGATGGATTTTCTTTCAGACCCCAGAGAGGCCTTGGGACAGCTGTGTGGGTCCCTGAAGGATGGGCTATTAGCTGGGAGGTTGTCCTCACCGAGGAACACATTCCCTGCATCAGAACGCGCTCCTACCAGGTGTCCCTGGTGCAGCCTGCTTCCAGTGTCCCCGACCATGTCACGTCTGCATTTAACCCAAGGCTCCCATTCCCTGGAGGAGAAAAGGCTCTGAGTGATGCGATTTTGACCTATTCGACAAGTTTCACTACAATGGAAGCAGGAAGAAGCAGAGGGTGTAGGAGAAGGGTCAGTTGGTGACTATCCACATTTTCTCTCACTGACAAAGGCCTTAAAATACTTCAACTTCGAAACTAAGGCTAGGTTGTAACAAGATGGATTTTGGTTAACCATGAACACGAGAACCATTTCTGTTCCGTTCACCAAGCTCCTAGGACCATCTTGACACACAGGGGCTCTTAATGGATAGTTATCCCATGACTCAATGACTGAATTAATGGGTGACATCAAGAATTACTAGCACATTTTTTTTCTTAGTTTAGAATTTCCACCTATTTGTCCAACTTCTCGTTTTGGGCGACCGCGCAGAATAAACCTCTCTTTTGCACATAGTTTTTGAAATGTATGCTCACAACACTGCATCTATGTGTCTTCATTTGATTGTTTCCTTTGAGGCTGAAACAATTTCC
>NW_011914865.1:0-1638 GCF_000151845.1 Pteropus vampyrus | reverse complement strand
GAAGCCCAGCTTTAAAGGTCTCATTCAGCATGGTGGGGAGGAAGGGGCCCCAATGCACCGAGGGAGATAATTTCAGGTGTGTTGCTACACAGACGGGGAAAATGCCCATACTGCTGTAGCTCTGTCCTGAAAAAGCGAGTGGCATATGATTAGCAGAGTGACTGGTAGGCAATTCTGCTTTCCATGGGCGAGCTGAAGAAGGGTGAGAATCTTCCACGCTCTGATGCCTGGGGCTGCTCAGCACCTGGTGATGCACCTTTGGGCTCATTTGACAGGACTTGAATGCTGAGAACTGAGGTGCCAGGTCCCGGGTTCCACCTTGCTCTGTGCCCTGAGGTATGTATGCCATTTGAACTCCTTCATGTCTATTTCCTTGTTAGTAAAAGAAATGAGTTAGAATAGATGTTCTCTAGAATCCCTTCCAACTCTATGAAGCAGGTGCACTTTTAAAAAGGTATACTTCTTCAGTTGGGAAAACAGGTTACCCATGTGCTCCTGCAATCCTCCCAGGAGAGGAGGATCCCCTCTTTGTTTCCACTGCACCCCTCCTCAACACCTCCCTCCAAGAGCCTCTGGGCTGCGTCAGGCTAGAGGTGCCCTGTCCCTGGCGGTGGCTTCAGGTTTAACTAGGAGCTCTGGGGCCGCCTGCTTTTTGCATTTCATACGGGAAAACCTTTTTATTTTTCACAATTTTCAATATACAACACTTTGGAAAAATAGGAAGTTACAGAGAAGTATTAAGAAGCATGAAAACAAAATTAGCTGTAATCTTATCACCCAGAACTCTTTATATTTAAGTGCATTTTCTTCTAATGTATTTTTTCAATCCTTAACCCGAATGCACAAATTTTGCAACCTGCTTTTTTGTTGTTGTGGTTGTTGCTGCTCAACCTCATAGCTTGTTTCCATGTCATTAAATGTATCTGGCCCCTACTTCATCTCCCGTGCTTCCCAATGCTGACTCTCTTCTCTCCGTAGCCCTGACCAAGTCAGTCTATTCCACCCCCACACCTTTCCTTTGCTATTTGCTTGCCTGGAGGGCTCTCCTGATTGTCCCTCCATCCCTGACACTGTGCATTGGACTGTGCCTCTGCTCCTTAATGTGTGCTGCTCTGGACAGTTAGGTCTCTATGCAGATGTCCCTCAGCCAGTGGTGTGATGGGAAATATTTAACAACTGGCTCCCTGGAAAAAAACGTGTGTGTGTGTGTGTGTGTGTGTGTGTGTGTGTGTGTGTGTGTGTATTATATATTTTATTAATATCAAAATGTATATTACACAATTTACAAATAATAATAAAATATACAGTACTCTTTATTATAAACTCTATATAGCCAAATGACCCTTCTGAATACCGTCAGCAATTTTTGCTGAACTTTTGTATTTTTAGCCAACCCATAGTCGCAAATGACAAACATATATAATTCTGATGTGAATGTTGGTTGAAATTTTCATTTACATTAATGAGTAAGACAAAACTGAAACAACGAATATGTATATTGGAACTTCAATCATGAGCTACTTCTTTGCTGTATTAGATAATAGATTTGAATCCTGGAAGAATAATCCTGGAAGAAACTACATGTTTCTGTAAATGAAGTGTTATTGGAACATGGCCATGTCTATTGGTTTATCTAGT
>NW_011914864.1:0-2252 GCF_000151845.1 Pteropus vampyrus | reverse complement strand
TGTCCTCCATTTATCTAATATCAATGCATCTACTATATGCCAAGGATTTGGCTGCACCCTCGGGAAGGTATATAAACTCTCAAAGAGTGAGGAGTCTAAGGGATATGATATGTTGAAAATAGTAACATACAAGGCAGAATATGATTTGTTTTTTAAGAGCACAAATAAAGAGCTAAATTTACTCCATATACATCTAAAATGTGATTCTATGTCTAACTTTGTTTCATTTGAGGTTCCTTAGAAACATTTTTCTACAAAAAAAAAAAAAAAATAGAAACAAAAACATAAAAGTGCCACGTTGGTCAAAAATGTGGCAAAGTCTATTTGAAATTTTTAGTCTTTGCTTCTTTTTATTTAACTATAGTGTAAACTTTCTATTTTTTATAAATAAATGTGATATTGTATTCACAACTGTTCCTGCACAATAAAGACTCTTACGATAAGAGGAGCAAAAAAGAATATGGTACTATAGTTTAAAAACTCCTAGAACATTTCTGTGGACATCAAATCCGCTTCTGATAAATTTTCAAAAATGCAGAAAGTGAGGTGCACATCAATAATGTTGCCAGTTTCAGACATTTTTCAAATACAAAGTCTCAAACAACAGAACGCCCAAGAGAGAGGTCAAGGTGACCACTCATTATCTGTAAGGTGTGACCAGATGATTTTTAAATAATTTTCACTTAACAATAATAAAAATATAATCAGAAATCTCAGAACAAATATATACAGGATGCATGCAAAATTTATCCTTTGGTAATATTATGCTGATCAAACTTGAAATTTATCAAGAAAACTTGACATCTCTTGCCTTTTTGTAAGAATTTACATATATTATTCTTAGTCAAGACCAAATAAATGTCACATTTTTCTCTAATAAAGTCAATATTCTATTCCTATATTGTACTGACGCACTCAGTGTGTCTTCAACTTAAAGAAAAACAGAACATAGGTCATACTGGCCTAATATTATAAATAAGTTTAAAGTAGAATTACTGGAGTCTCCTCTTCTCTGGACACGCAATCATTAGGAGCTGATCACTAGGGTTGTCTTTGGGGTTCTCATATAAGCTAAGTTTTTATTTGTTTTTATTTCCTTGGGTCAAGCAAATATTCTACAGTTTCAAAAGAATTTCAGAAAAATTGAGGTCATGATTTTTATTAACTCCTAAAATTATAGCTTGCATCTCCACCACATCTTTTGATAGTCCTTTAATCATTTTTTAATCACATTCACCGCAAGTATCAGGGACTGTAATCAAAATTTCCCTCTAACTTATTGGACCTGAGAGGAATGTAATCTCCTGGAAATTCAAACGCATGCTTAGCTAAACAAAGAAATTTCTCCGAAGCCAAATTTTATTTTTGCCCTCTTTCCTGATTAGAAAATGAAAATACAAAAATTTAACCATTAAGTGTGTCAAATAAATTGAATGCTTATCTGAACCTTCAAGGAGAAGTGCTGTCAGCTGGACAGGATCTACACAAACCAATGACAGTAAGGCTTAGTTTAGCCATAATGGATAATAGTTACTTAAAAAAAAAAAAAAAAAAAGATTTATATAAATGTTTCAATTTTTTCACTTTTCTTCTCCTTTAATATTGAAAAAGGTCAGAAGGAGTTTTAAAAGGATGCTGGAGAAAGGGAACAAAGAAGCACATTGGAGGGAAATTAGAGGGTGGGAAAAAAAACCATGGTGGAGAAATGCAATCAAAGTTTTTGATAGATCTACGTCATTGTATTAGAGTGTAATAAAGAAATAAATTCAATTTCCAGTCAAGATGGTGGAGCAGGTATGTGTTTGCCTCTTCTCATGGCCACATCAAAGTTATAGCTAAACTACTGAACAACCATTATTGAAAATTGCCTGAAGTCTAGCTGAAGAGAAGTCCTAGAGCTAAGAATATACAGAAGAAGCCACCTCGAGACTAGGAGGAGGGGCAGAAACGTGAAACAGACATCCCAAAACCAGCCTGTGCTGATCAAAAATCGGGAGGAATAGCTTGGCTATGGAGTTACCCCCAGAAGAGTGAGGGGTCCCAGTCCCATGTCAGGCTCCCCAGCCCAAGGTTCCAGTGCCAGGAAGAGAAGTCTCCACAAAATCTAGATGTGAAAATCAGCAGAGATTATGGCTGAGCAGGGAAGAGGGCTGTGGGGGTCATGGGCATTCCTATTAGAGGTCCCGCACAAGAACTTACTCACTGATGGACTCACTTGTTCTGGGCTCCAGAGCTGGGGCAGCAGCTCAAAG